>NW_025920116.1:476354-749239 GCF_902686445.1 Sciurus carolinensis
AATTTACACAAACTTTTAATATACAACTCATCACAGGAATTCCTTATAATCCTCAAGGACAAGGTGTAGTGGAACGCACTCATTTAACGTTAAAAAATTGTTTAATAAAACAAAAAGGGGGAATAGGTGCTGACTTTAGAGCACCTAAAGATAAACTAAATCTAGTACTTTTTATTTTAAATTTTTTAAATGTGGATAAGAATGGACATACGGCTGCAGAAAGGCATGCTAATCCCACAAGTACTCAAGTATGGGTAAAATGGAAAGATATTCTCACAGGAACATGGAAAGGCCCAGATCCAGTCCTTCGGTGGGTCCGAGGGTCTGTTTGTGTTTTCCCACAGGAGCAGCAAACACCGATCTGGATACCTGAAAGGTTGACTAGACTGGTGCATCAAAACAACGATGAAGAACATCGTGCTGATAAGCGCCCTATTAATGATGACATTGACACCGGTGAAGACTCGAGACCTGTGGGCAATAATTAAAGCTTGGCCATATCCTTTACCGTTAACTAACACCTCCTCTACCCTCCCACCTTTGTTTTCTACAGGACCTAGGACTGGATTGCCAACTGTCATCATGGATCCCAAGGAAGAACCTTATAATTTTTCTACCCTTTCTCTGCCAGGCACCCTTTGCTTTGATATCTCTACCAATAACAAATTTGTTAATGACACTTCTCTTAGGCCTTGCATTCAATTACAGCGTGAAGTGCAAGGGTTATTTTTAAGACAGTCTACTGAAGGGATTGATTTCCAAGAAAGTATGACTATAACCCAGGGTGAAGTTACAGGGACAAGTAAGATTACTACTTCAGGGCAAGTTGTCTTTCTTGAAGGATTAATTCCAAAGCGACTGAAATTGCCATCTACTGGATTTCGTACACCTCGCATTTCCCTCCTTGTGATCCCAAATTTTCTAGTCCTCCCATTTGGACAGGTTGTCAACATGCTAAAAAAGCAGCTCCTATTCAACATGGATTTTATTTCACCCCAAACTTTACATACCAACAATCTGTGAATGATTTTATCAAAAACCTTGTCTACTCTGGCTTTCGCCTTAGTTCTCTACGTATAAATCCTTTTGATAATTGGTTCCTATTTACCTCCCAAGCAGGATATACTAATCTTCAACCTTTGTTTGCTCTGAAAGGGGGTTCATTTAAGACCTGTTATTGGTATCGCACTTCAGACTATACTGGCACAGGCCCTTCCCAGGTCAGCAAGATAGCTTGTAACAATACAATAACATTGTATTCCACTCCTGTGTGTGTCTACCCTCCTTTTATGTTCCTATTAACTAATGTTTTTAATAGCACAATTCTCAACTGCTCTGGAACTAACTGCTATCTTTCTCAGTGTTGGAACGCAACCAAATATTGCCGAGCTGTCATTATGCGTATTCCTACCTTCTTGCCTATGCCAGTTTCTGTTACAGATGATGAATTGCCAGTATTGCTTTCCAGAAACAAGAGAGACTTTGGAATCACCGCAGCAGTCATTACCGCCATAGTTGCATCAGCGGCAGCAGCCACTGCGGCAGCTGTAGCCTTAACTACGTCTGTACAATCTGCAGCCACAATCAATAAGGTGGTTCAACAGACTGCTACTGCCTTATCTACTCAGCAGACAGTGGATCAACACTTAAAAGCAGGGATTCTTTTAGTGAACCAGCGAGTGGACTTACTTCAAGAACAAATGGACATTTTACAGGAACTGTTAAACGTGGGATGTATTTATCATCTGGCGGGACTGTGCGTTACACCTGTAGCTTACCATAACTTTAGCTATGCAGCAGATTTGTCTAGAATCTTGTCTGTTCAGCTACGTACCAACTGGTCTTATGAATTTGATAATCTTACTGCTATTCTTAGATCTCAAATTGTTAGCCTTAATGCTACTAGAGTTGATGTAGCTCCAATGTCTGAAGTGCTAAATTGGTTATCCTCCTCTTTCAGTTTTATTAAGCAGTGGGCTGGTATGGGAGCATTATGCATGCTTATGATCATTGCTGTTATCTTCCTCTCACGCACTATCATGCGTGTGCGTCAGAGTCAAGCGAGAGATCGTATCATCTTCCATCAGGCCATGGCTGCCCTAGAGGCCGGCAGCTCCCCACAAGTGTGGCTCGCGAGGCTGGACCATTGACCAGACGGGTAAGGTAGTAGGTAACGCCGTACCAACCTAAGACAGGAGCTGTAGCATGCTCTGCAGTTATCCGATGACGGGTAAGGACGGTGGTTGACCACTCCGCCTAAGACAGGCTTGGTCCCGAGCTTTTCTTTTAAAAGAAAAAAGGGGGAACTGTCGGGGTTGCGGACGGACCCCTGGCCCTAGGTGGAGCCTGGCCAAGATGGCGCCTGGCAAGCTGCCAGTGCAGTTGAAAAACTGCTATTCTGCACGTATACAACTAATTTCACCTTGAGGAAGTCTCAGTAATTGGTCAGGGCCTCTGCATGATTCTTGCGTGATTCTTAGGTGCTTCAAGTTATACCCATATACGTCTATCTTTTCCCCACATATCATGAATATTCTAATTAGTTGATATAACCTATATAAGTGACAATAACTTCCCAAAAGGAGGAAGAAGAAAAGGAAGAATCAGCTGTTAATAAAGAAGTTTGCCACCCATCACGTCTCCGGGTCGTTCTTGCTGGCGAGAACGACAGGGGGGGATCACAAAATTATTCCAATTGATACAAAAAGCATTTGACAAAATGGCACACCCACCCATTCATGATTAAAAGAAAAAAACATAGCAAATGAGGAATTAAGTACTTGACTAACTTGATAATATCATTTACCTTCTTGCCCCAAAACCCTATAATTAACATCACACTTACAGAGAAACTAAACACTTTCCTGATAACCAGGAACAAGGTAAAGACAACTTCTCCTATCACTCCTATTCAACATCACACTGAAAGATCCAGCTAATATGCTAAGACGAAAAGAGGAGACAGAAGGTATACAGAGAGAGAAGAGAAATAAAACTGTTCAAAGATGACATGCTTTTCTTTAAACAATAAAGGAAAGAATCAAGGAAAACTTAAGGAACTAAGAAGCACAGCAGAGCTGCAGGGCAGAAGAATAACATGACAACTGCTTTCCAACACTCCAGCAAAGGCCGGCTGCAACTTGGGCGCGGTGGGGGGTGGGGGTGACGCGGAGTAGACACCATTGACAAGCCAGAGAAATGCAGAAGAAAGGAAACAAACCCTAGGCAAGGCCATCCTGACCCCGTGTCTCCCAAGAAATCCCCACCTGCGACTCACCCGGGCTGGGAGCTGCGAGTCGTCCACCCCGCCCCGCCAATCCCCTTACCGCTGAGGCCGCCGCGCCCCTCGCCTTACCCGCCAGGCTGTTCTAGGATGAAGGAGCCGCTGCCCCTCTTGGCCACCCAGAGCTTCAGGGCGTAGTTCAGCAGCACCTCGTTGGGCTTGTTTCCCTTTCTTCTGGTGCCCCTCTTCACGTAGTCCGGGCCAAGGCCGCACGTGGCCCAGCTCGCTCTGGAGGAGGCAGCAGCTGCACCGGAAACGAAGGCCCGCTGGTGCCCAGCCCTCGCACTTCCGCAAGCGCAGCAGGAGGAGCGCTCCCAGCGAACCCCTCGCAGCCGCGCACCGGCCCACCCCGCGAACCCCGCGTAGCCCGCCCAGCCGTCCAGGCAGCGTCCGCGGCACCCCCGAGCCCCTCTCAGCCCAGCAGGCTGCAGAGGCGCCTCCCGGGTTTCTGGGTCCCAACCCAGGGCTGGGAGCGACGGGCGCAGCGGTCAGTGAGATCCCAGGCCCGACCCACCCCCGCCACCCCCTTACCGCTGAGGTGACCGATCCCCTCGCCATGCCCGCGGCGCTGCTGTGGCATCTAGTAGCCGCTGCTCCTCTGGGCCACCCAGAGCTTCAGGGTTCTTCACCAGCACCTCCTGGGACTTGAGCCACATCCCTGGCGATCCTGCTACACTGTGGGGAGCCGCTTCACATTGCCCGGCCACCAGCAGCACCGGCCCCAGTTCGCTGGGCAGTAGGCAGCAGTAGCGGTAGCGCGGGTATCGCACATTCGCAGGTGCCCAGCGCTGGCAGTTCCAGGAGCCGCGCGCCGCCCCGCCCCCCCTCCTACCCAGCCTTGCGGCGGCCCCGCCCCATGTCACCCCCACCCCACCGATTCCCGCTCCGCCTTGCGGGGGGGCGGGTTTCTGCATCCCAGCAGCCCGACTCAAGGTTCCCAAGTGGAGGAAGGAAGTCGGATCCCGCTGATAGGTCCCCTCCTTCCCGCCCCGCACAGATCCGGGGAGCGCCTGGGCAGTGGCCTGGCTCCAACCCCCGGTGGCAGCTCCTGGGAAAGAGCTCAGGGTGGCGGGAACCGCCCCACACGCCTCATTCCAAGAGGTGGAGGAAGGACGTGGGGAAGAGACCTCTTGCTCTTCAAGCTGCGGGTTGACCAGGCCAGAGCCCTTTATCTTGGGAAGTACAGAATGCACTAATGCAAACCAGTAAACAAGTGTGTTTGGGTTTTAAAGAACATTTTGGAGATCTCCTAAAAATAGCATGAAAAATAAAAAGTTTTGTTCGGACTTGTTAGCACACTTTCTTAAAGATTTATTTTAATTCACACATACTTTTCCATATTTATGGGGCACTGACATCCTTGTCTTGTTCAAATATTTAGAGAGATGCTTCAAATTTTCTCCATTTAGAATTATGTTGAGAATATCATGCTAAGTGAAATAATCCAAACCCCAAAACCCAAAGGCTGAAAGTTTTCTCTGATATGTGGAAGGTAATTAATTTGCATGCATCTCTTTCCAAAGGGGAGGGACCTCAAGCAATGGAGAGCAACTTGGAGCAAGCTTGGGACACAACACCTCCAGTTCCCCAGGCAGAGCACTACAATGGGGACCAAGGGACACAAGGTAAAGTGCAAACCAGGGCAACAACCACTGGTGTTCCTGTAGCTACTGCCTGCCCATGCAGAAACACTTAATTTCTCCTGGAGGTGCCAGCACCACACCCAGAAATGTCACCTGTACTTGCGAGTCTGTCCCTGAACAATTGATGAGATCTAAGAGCCCAGGCTTGCTCCTCTATCTCATATCTTCCTTTGGGGCCATGTTCATCTCCTCCCAAAGTGGAGGAACAAGAAGCACACATTATTGTCCACAGTAATAATGGACCAACTTGGGTTTCAATGCCTGCAGCCCCACTAACCATGTCATCACCATAGTGACCACCTTGCATGGGAAAAAAAAAAAACTCTGTTCTTGGAACCATGGGGGCCACTCCTTTAAGTGCCAAAGGGCTCCCTTTGCAGAAAACCCAGAGTCCACCTCAAGTCATCAATAGTACCATGAGAAAGTCTGCATAGATTAACAATTGTGTCCTTCCCTCTCACCCGGGCAACTCTGCTTCTCAAGGGTGCACAGTGAAGAGAAACCTGGTGTTCAGGGCCCATTTTTTTTTGTTTTGCTGTTGTGAATTTCAAATGTCACCATTTCTGTTTGTGTGATTATTAATGTTACAGATGTCATAGCAGGCACCCTGGCATTTATTTAAATTTTTAATATAAAAATTTGCTGCTGTTGTTTGTTTTTCTTTTTCCTATGAGGTGATGAGAATCCAATGTGACAGTACAATTTCATAGGGCAGAGTCACCCCTGCCCCCATCAAGAAACAGGACTCATGAACATCCAGTTCTGCAGCAAAAACAGAGATAACACAGAGACTCCAGGCACCACACCTATGGAAGGCTTCAATCTAGACTGTCCCCATACACCTTTAGAATATACAGAGTTGTCAAGTCTATAAGAGTACCTACAGAGTATGAAATGCATATACCCTGCTGCATGCAACACAACTTCCTGATCTACGAGAAGGACCCCATTCTCCAAAGAGCTACACACAATGTTGAATCCTTAAGGTCTGACACAATACATGCTGTATCACAATTTACTAATCATCACCAACGAACTAGCAGGGAAAATACATATAATTGAAGATATATACAACAATTCACAATGTGATATTCCAAAATACTTCACCAAGAAAAGGTTGTGCTTAAAATGACCCTCACATAAAAGTGGAAGAGAAAGACATCCTGACAGATGCACAAATTCCAACACAGGGATACAAGAAATATGAAAAATAAGTTATTATGACACTTCTTAAAGTTCAAAATTCATCAGAAACTAACTATAGAAACATTGAGGTGGATGAAATACCAGATAAATAATTCAAAAAGAATAATTATTTAAGAGTTCAATGAATTCCAAGAGAACACAGAAAAATAAATGAATGAATCAAGGAAGTCACTACAATATATGAGAAATTCAATAGACATACTGGAAAAGAACCAAACAGAATTCTTAGAAAGACACAAAAAATCAAATAAAAATTAAAATAGTCCCTTTGCATCAGGAGCCCATCATTCTTTGAATCCATTCTAGACTTCCTGTGCTATATCAGAAGCCCCAGTTTCTGTGCTACACAGGTGCTGAAAAAAACATAGGGAGGAAAAGTGCTCCATCAACACGAAAGAGAAGCGGTTGTGGCCACAAGCTAAGGAAAACCAGAAGCCATCAGATTTGAGAAAATGCCAAGAATAGTTCTCTTCTAGATCCTTTAGAGGAACAATTGATATTCAGGGATGTGGTCATTGATTTCTTTGAAGAGGAATGGAAATTTCTGGATCCTGCTCAGCAGACTTTATATAGAGAGGTGATGTTAGAGATGTATAGAATCCTGGTCTTTTTCATTTATATCTTCTCATCAAACCCAAGAATTTTCAACAGAACAGGGAAGAAAATATTTATTCCAAAACCTGTTAAAGGGAAACTATGGAAAATATGATATTGAAAATTTACCTTTAAGTAAGGAATGAAAAACTGTAGAAGAGACTGAAGGTCTGAAAATTTGTCTTAATAAATAGAATAAATGCATGATGATTATTTATAATGAAAATCACACTGCCTTGAGGTTATGTTATTACACAACATAGCACAAGACTGCTCAATTTTTTGCCAGTCCATTTTGAGGACCTATGTATGCATTTAAATATATTTCTACAGCATTGTTGGAATTATAGCATTAAAAAATGGAAAATTTGCTCTGTAGACTATTCTATGCTTTAGTTAGTAACTGGAATATTTTAAAATGTATCATTGAGTAAAACATTCACTCAAACATTTCGGTAGACAAAAGAATAAAAAGTAAAGAACATTTTTGACTCTGATCAATCTGATTATTACTTTTCAAAAAGGCTAAAATGAACGGTTTCTACTTGTGACAAAACATATAATTTCAATGAACATGGGAAGATTTCTACTTACCTAATATTGCTTAAACTAAATTTACATATTTATAGTTGGAGAGACCTCTAAATTTATGATAAATCTTTCAAGAACTCTACCCTCAGCAATTACCAGGATATTTATTTTGGTATAAAACAATATGAATACCATAAAACTCATAAAATATTAATCCTTTCTTAAATCCTAGAGAAAGTCAGTATGATCATTTAAAAATAAAAATTTACAGAGATAATAAAAGTGAGAAAGTGTTGGATCAATGCTAAAAATTCATTCAGCCAAGCATTTATATTCAAGAAAATAACTATAAATGTAAAAAATGTGAACACCAATTGAAGACATATACATTACTGAATCATTACTGAACACCAGAAAATTCATACTGGAGGGAAGCCCTGCAACTTTATAGAATGTATCAAAACATTTAAAGATTCCTCAATTCTTTATTATAGCAGTGATAAACCCCTTGTATGTCAAAAATGTGGCAAAGATTTTAATCCAGCCTTCACCCTTACTAAACTCCATAAGACTCACTATGAAGAGAGACCAAACAAATGAGAGAAATGTATCAAAGTCTTCAACCCTTAGTAAATAGTACAGTATTCATACTGAATAAAAGCCCTGCAAATGTAATGAATGTGGCAAAGTGTTTAATCAAAACTCAAACCTTATTATTCACCAGGGAATTCATACTAGAGAGAAGTCATACAAATGTAAAGAATGTGACAAAGCTTTTACTAAAACTTCAAGCCTTATTGATCACTAGAGGATTCGTACTGGAGAAAAGCCTTGCAAATGTAAAGAATGTGGCAAGGTTTTTCTTTTAGGCAAAACCTTATTATTCACCAGAAAATTCATACTGGAGAGGAGCCATAAAAATGTGAAGAGTGTAGCAAAGGTTTTAATAACATGTTGTCACTTATTCAACACAAGTTACTTCATCTTGGAGAGAAGCCCCACACGTGAAGAATGTGGCACAGCTTTTCCTCAAAGATCACACCTTGAACAACACCAGAGAATTCATGCTGGATTAAAACCATACAAATATAAGGAGTCTGGGAAAACTTTCAATAACCTATTTTCACTTACTCAAGACAAGATATGTCATACTGGAGGGAAGATCTACATGTGAAAAATGTGACAAAGCATTTATTTGAAGGTCACACCTTACAAAAAAGTAGAGAACTCATACTGAATAGAAGACATTCAAATGCAAAAAGTGTGGAAAAGTTTTTATTCAAAGATCACACCTTACACAACACCAAAAAATTCATACTGGCGAAAAATCATACAAATGTAAAGAATGTGGCAAACCTTTGATTCAAATTTCAAACATTGTTGATCACCAGAGAATTCTTATTGGAGAAAAGTCTTACAAATGTAAATAATGTGGCAAAGCTTTTGCTTTTAGGCAAAACCTTATTGTTTACCAGAGAATCCATACTGGAGTGGAGCAATACAAATGTAAAGAGTGTGGCAAAGCTTTTAATAACATGTCATCACTTATTCACCACCAGATACTTCATACTAGAGAAAAGCCCCACACATATGAAGAATGTGGCAAATTTTTATTGGAAGATCACACCTTACACAACACCAGAGTATTCATACTGGAGAGAAGCCATAAAAATATAAAGAATGTGGCAATGTTTTTAATCATAGCTCAAACCTTATTATTCACCAGAGAATTCACACTGGAGAGAATTCATACAAGTTTAAAACGTGTGGCAAAGCTTTTAATAACATGTTGACACTTATTCAACACCAGATACTTCATCCTGGAGAGAAGCCCCACACATGTGAAGAATGTGGCAAAGCTTTTATTCAAAGTTCACACCTTACACAACACCAGGCAATTCATGCTGGAGAGAAGCTATACAAATGTAAAGAGTCTGGAAAAACTTTTAATAACACATTTTCTCTTACTCAACACAAGATACTGGATGAGAAGACCCACACATGTGAAAAATGTGGCAAATCATTATTATGAAGGTCATACCTTTGAACACCATTATTTGAAGGTCATACCTTTCAGAACACCAGAGAACTCATACTGAAGGGAAGACAGTAAAATGCAAAAAATGTGGAAAAGTTTTTATTCAAAGATCATACCTTACACAACACCAGAAAATTCTTACTGGAGAGAAGTTGTACAAATATAAAGACTGTGACAAAACTTGTACTCAAATTTCAAAACTTACTGATCACCAGATAATCCATACTGGAGAGAAGGCCTTCAAATTTTAAGGATGTGGGAACATTTTTTATTGGAAGATCAAACCATACTCAACACCAGAGAATTCATACTTGAGAGAATCCTGACAAGTATTGTAAAAAGCATTTATTAGGAGATCACACCTCCTTGATCATCAGAGAATTCATACTTCAAACAAGGCCTATAATTGTAAAAAAATAAATATGGCAAAGGTTTTAATCAAAGCTGTACATTTTCAAAGTATTGAAGTTATTAAAATAGATTAAACATACAAATGTAGAGAATGTGCAAAGCTTTTAATGCAAGTTCACACCTTACAAATCGCCACAGATTTAGCGTTCAAGAGAAGCCCTATACATGCCAAGAATATGTCAAAGTTTTATTCAAATAAAAAATATCATACTCTTAAAACCTAATGCATATAATACTTGTAGAAAACCCTCTAACATACATGCCTTACATATCAGCAATATATATATATTATTAAGAAAAATGATCACATGTGAAGTTAGCAAACTCATTATGCTCCATATATTCCTGAGACTCAAGGCAAACACTTAGCTGTAAGAGTAAAGATCAAAAGCAAGTGACATATATCCAATATACAATGGCACAATAAAAAATAATTCCGATTTCTTAGTACAAACTAAAAATCCAAGAGGACTTGGAATGATGTGTTCCAAGCTCTGAAAGAAAATATCTACCTTCCAAGATTAGAATATCCAGCAAACCTGACCTTCAAAACAAAAAGGGAAGTAGAAATCTTCCAAAGGGAATCAGAAACTAAAATAATTTATGACCACAAAACTGGTACTGCAGAAAATACTTAAATAATAAAAGCAGTAAGAATTAAAACCAAAGTCTAGAGATCACAAATGGATGAATCTCACTTGAATTGGTTCAGCAAATAACATGGTCAAACTAAACATTAGAAGTTAATCAAATAAACCAGAATACATTGTTATATTGTGTGCATGTATGAATATATAATAAAATGTCATTATGTACAACTATAAAACACCAATAAAAATGTGGAAAGAGAAAAAGAAGAAATTAAATGGCAGGAATCAATAAACAACTTTGTAGAATAACAATGGAAATGATATCAACTTTCCAATTCAATCACACAAACCGACAGAATGTATTAAAGTGCAAAACCCAATTATATGTTGTGTATGAGAAACTCATATTACAGGCAAAGACAACCACATGCTGAAAGTGAAAGGGGAAAATTGAAAATGATATTCCTTGAAAACAGAGCTCCTAAATGAGCAGGAAAAACTATGCCCAAAGCTGATAAACCAAATTTTAAGCCAAAATTAATCAGAAAAAAAACAAAGGTCACTTAATACTGGGAAAGAGAAAAACCCAACAAGAAGATAGAATGATAATAAATATTTATGCTCTAAACATTCATGCACTTAAGTACATAAAAAACACTACTAAATGACTCATATAGATCCCAGCAAATAATACTGTGATTTCAACACATCTCTCCCACCCATAGCTAGCAGCAGTATAGACTCTTCAGACCTAAAAATATTATAAATCAAATGGACCCAACAGGTATCTATAAAATATGCCCTCTAAAAATAGCCAAATTCACTTTCTTCTCAGCTTCTCACGAAACTGTCTCCAAAAGAGACCATATTTCAGGCCCCAATGCAAGTATTAGCAAATGCAAAAAATTAAAAAAGTGTATTCCATGTATCTTATATCACAATAAAAATGAAATTATAAATTAACACCAAAATTAACAGAAACTATATAAAACATGGGGATTGAACAATGAAGGGTTTTTCAAAACAGTTAGGAGAGAAAGAAATGATGTAGAATAAGAAGAATAGTGATGCAACATATTGGAAGCTCTGCAACATTGTGAAGACAGTTCTAAGAGGAAAGTTTATCTCTGAGTGCTTACATTAAAAATTTAGTACCAAGTTCAGTGGTTCACACCTGTACTCCCAGCAGCTCAGTAGGCTAAGCAAGAGGATCCAAGTAAAATATCTACAACAGTCCATACCATTTCATCTAGTGACACAGACACAATACAACAGAGCAAATGCTGGACAAATAATTTAGAAAATTGATGGTTAAAATTATCAATGAACTAAAGGAATATCTAAGAAACAAACTAAGAGAAAAAACATGGGAACTGCAAAAAATATTTGAATAAATAAACAAATTACACAAAGGGGAAATAAAAGGAAGGGGGGATAGAAATAGGAAAAAGAATAGAATAAATCTAATACAATTATCCTATGTACACTTTTGAAAATACATAAGTGAACCCCACCATTTTACCCATAAACAAAAATGGGATCCTAATTAGAATTAGATGCATCCTATGTTTATATAATTTTATCAAAATGCAATTCTACTGTCATGTATAACTAAGGAGAACCAATAAAGTGAAATTTAAAAAGGAGAATAAAGACAGAATTTTCTTTAAAAACAATCAGAATGTAAGGCATAGTACATCAAATAATTCATTTGACAGTGTGACCAACAGATTAGATTAAACAGAAAACTGAATTTCAGGCCTCAAAGAAAAAGCACATATGAACTGGAATCCTCAGTAAACAGCAAAGAAAATAAAATATAAAAGACCCTGATTAAAAAGATAAACAAAAAAAATCATATCCATTATAATGGCACTACAGCAGTGTCACAGAGAAAACCTAAAAAATAGAACCCTAGAGTCCTCAAATAGATGAAGCTCACAAGAAATGCATGTAAGAAATGAAAATTAAGACTGAGTTAAACACATAAAACAAAGCAAAGTGACAGAAAACATTAAACTTCTCTCCATAATAACTCTGAATATAAAGGTTCTCAACTCTCCAATTAAAAGAATTAGATTGGCAGCATAGATTCAAAACCAAGATTGAACAATTGGCTGTCTACAAGAAGTTCATCTAATAAACAAAGACATCCACTGGAAGTAAAAGGATAGAAAAAGATATTTCATGCAAATGGAGTCAAAAAAAACAAGTGGGGGAAAGCTATTATCATGTGTAGCAAAGGAGATTTTCAAAGCAAAATTAGTGAGAGGAGACAGGAATGTCACTACATACGGGTAAAGGGAACAATCCAAGAGGAAGTTGTAATAGTAGTAAATATTGGTGCCAAAATGTCAGTGCAGTGAATTACATGAAACAAATACTTCTTAATATTCAGTCTCAGAAAGAGCCCAATTCAACAATACTCAACAATTTCAATATACCCTGTCACCAACAGAGAAGCCATCTGCATACAAAATCAATAGAGATACTTCTAGTTGACTGTCCCTGAGTTCAATAACCTCTACCCCAAAAAAATTCCCACTATCAATACAATCAAACCCAGATTATGTGCCCATTGCAAAATATACTCTACCACAGTTGTCTTTATGTACTAACCATATACCGTGAGATAAAATAAGGGCAATGTTTTATGTACCTATTTCATTCTTTGCCATTCTACCATCACCACTATCAAATTCCAGATCATTTGTATCACTCCTAAAAGAAACTGCTGGCCCATTAGTCATCACACTGTCATCTACTCTTATCCCCCAGAAACAACTCATCTACCTTTCATCTCTGTTAATTTGTCTATTTTGAACAGTTCTTATAAATTAAATCACATAACATGTGTCTTTGTGTCACAGTATGTAAATAAAAAGGGGCTCAATAAATATTTGCTGAACAAAAGGAAAAGCACTACAAAAGAAAGAATTCATTGTCTAGGAAAAGATCACAAAATTTTAGAAGTTGGAGGAAATTTAAAGGTCATCTAGTCCAAATATCTAATTTTACTCACCTCTAGGTGAGGAAATCTAGATCCATGAATATCCTTGACTAACCCAGAGGCAGCCAGTCAGTTCTTTAGTGACAGCAGTGATACTTAAAAATATAAAAGATCCCTTTTGCTTTTACTTCACCTAATAGGATGCAGTGACCAGCACCTCCCTAGGGGTTGGGCTTGCTTACTTGCTTGTGTCTAAATGGGGTTGGGTCTTTTTCTGCTGCTTTAGAATGAGCTTGCTTCAAGAAAAAGACACAAATCATTTTCTCAAAATGACCAGCCCCTTTCAATCTCTAATATTCTGTTGCTACTATGCTTGTCCCTTTGAGTGGGTGTTTTATGGAAATCAAAAGCACACTAAGGAAAGAAAATACTGTTTTCTTGATTCACCTCTAAAATTACCTCTGCAATTACATAGGGGTAGATGGTCTTTTTAAAAATGGTGGAAATGATACATGCATGGAAAATAATAAACCTTTATACTAAACCAAGCTATACACAGAAATTTGTTCTTTAGGTTTATCCTACACCTATATTCAAAAGCTAAAACAATCAAACCTATAAATTAAAATATAATATTTTCCTGACATTGGACTTGGATAGGTAACGATTTCTTATTTCACACAATGCATTAAACCAAAACACAAAATTGATAAATCAGAGCTAACTAAAATCTTGAACATCTATCTCATTATCAAAAGACATCATTAAAACTGTAAATACATCAACTATCAATTAATACAGAATCTGTATACAAAATATACAATTAAACCTTACAAATCAATAAGTGAAAGACATTTCAATGTTAAAATGAGCACGAGACTTGAACAAACATTTCACAAAAGACATTTTAATGACCAACATACATTCCAAGGGGTGTTCAGAACACTACCAAAAATGCATTTTAAAACCACAGACAGATGTTCAGCAAAATGGTTAATAAATTTAAATGGTCATTATCAACTGTTGCTAAAGATACAGAGAAACTGGAACTCTCATGCATATTATTTTTTAGTTCCTTATAAAACCATAACATACACTGATCCAAGATTACAGCCACGTGCTCAAGAAAAATTAGTTCACTGCACGTGAGTGACAAGAATCTTGCTGGCAGCATTATTCCTGATAGCTAAAAATTGGACAAAATACAAATATCCATCAACAGAAAAGCAAGACATTTTGTGATATAATCATACAATGGATCATTACCAGCAATAAAAAGTGAACTACTAGTGCACAAAAAAACACAGATGAGTCTTGCAAACATGCTGAGAGAAAAAAGCTAGACCTAGGGTTGGGGTGCGACTCATGCACCAGGCCCTGTCTTCAAGCCCCACAAGACACACACAGGCAGAGCACACGGAAGGACCTGTGCTCCATGCTCCAGGACCACGCTGCCCAGTGGGGCGGGGGATCTGCGCCCGGAGAGGGGAAGCGAGGAGCCCACGGGCCCTGAGGCCTCGAAGTGGCACAGCACCCACCTGGTCTTTGAGGAGCTGCCTCAGGAGGGCGCATGTGAGGAGCAAGAACCCTACAAGGCTCCAGTCAAAGAAGGGTGCAGAGAATATGGCTTCTGCTCCTGGCACCACCACGCTGAGGTGCATGTGCAGAAGTTCCTCCTAACCGCCTGGTCAGTCACATCCTTGGTACTGAGGCTTAGATCTCGAGAGCCAGAAGGAGGGACTGGGAAGGAAATGATAAATGGTTAAGTTTAAAGATTATAATTTCTTAACATAACTAAAAATTGATAATTATGAATATTTAACTTATCATCCTGAAGGATTTTATAATGGACTTTAATATAAACTGATTAAAGATCTGATTAAGTTGATAGTCTCAAAATATTTGACTTGTGTTGTCTCTGAAAGAAGTACCCTAGCACTTTGCCCTTCATCCTAACATTATTGTCAATAGTTTATATTATTAATAATAATGTTTATTATATTATTACAATGTGCCACATACCATATAAGACTTCTCATGTTTTATATAATTTGTTTTATGTATAATGCTGAAATAGATACAAATACTATTCAAAAATTTTACAGATAAGGGAATTGATACACACAGAATTTAAACTAATTTGCTCACGATGTCATTCCTACTATATAGTACCAACATTTGAATTGGCTCTGGAGTCCTCACTAATCTTCACAAGATACAAAATTAGAATTGTCAATTTGAACCAAATGCAATTACAATTCGAAGCATCTTGGAAGGTAGGAGCACTATATTTCAGCAAATGAAAGATTATTAATAGGCGTATTAATACAATGTGATAGTATTGAAGTTTTGTCTGTGGTTCAACACAAAACCCATTAAGAGTGCAGCTTTATAAAGCAAATTAAATAGCCAGTTTCAGTGGTGCACTCGTGTAATCTCAGCCCTGAGTCAAAGTCCAGGACACTTAGTCTGTAATGATCTTTGCTGGTTGGCAACATCTCATATGTGTTGCTATAACTCATTGCTGGAGGAATTAAGCATTTCTGTGTGATTCTGCTGGGAGAAGACTCTGGAAGCCTGCAGCTGGTTTCCTCTGAGCTTCACCTCCTATGACTTTTTCCTTTGCTGACTTTGGATTGTGTTTTTCAGTGTAATAAATCTTAGCAAAGAGGGTGAGTATATTTTGATTCCTCTGTGTTCTAGCAAATCATTGAACCTGGAAGTGGTCTTTGGAAACCTGACACAGAAAGATAAGTGATATTCTTGTTTGTGAGAAGACAGAATTAGGAACAGTGGATAGGGATTAGAAGAAATAGTTGATTGACTTTAAGGATAATTTTTTGCCACTTAAAATTTCTTCAGGCTGCTTTGATGTAGCAGATTGCTCCACTGTTTAAAATGTCCTAACAAACTGGGCAAGGGATATACCAGAAGTAATGTGCACATTGAGTAAAAGAAGAGAGGATCAGTGTTTTGGATGTTTGACTTTAAAACTCTGATTACACAAACAATATCTAAACAGGTTCTCATGATATGAAAATCAAAGAACACACAGTTTTTAAAAGCCCCCCTTGATTGCTTGATTCCTTGAGCCTATCAGTCCCCTTTCTGGACATAGGAATATCTTGTGTAGAATTCAGTGTGAAAAAAGACAAAAAACAATATTTTAGCATACCATGTAGTTAATAGTCATGATCATGACTTAAGTCATTAGTAAAGATTGATGCAATCAGTATGCTGTTTAAAGACAACAGAAAGATCATAGCTTAAGTAGCATCTCTTCTAGGAAGCACACCATGAGGGTTTTCCCACTCCATACCCATCACCCTAGTCCTCCTGGAAAGTATTCTTACAGCATGTTCTCTTGCATGCCATAATACACAGCACTGTAAAGGTTGATTGTTCAGTTTCTTCCTCCTCTGTGAAACCTGTTAACTTCCACAATGGTAGGGATCTATTTTGTTTACTGCTGTTTACTTAGAAATTCTATACATTGAATGAAAATATATGAACTAACCCAGAGGTATATTTTTTATCTGAAAAAGTGATAATATTAAAAATGTCTTGTGGTTTTTCAGATACACAAAACAGCTTGCTCTTTCCTAAGCCCTGAGCGGTCACCCCTACATCCTCACCTCCAGGCTTAGTGGGCTGGCTTCTGCTGATGGCCAACAGCAGAGACTCTGGCTGAACTGAAGCTCCAGTGCCCTGACCAAGGGACCTTACAAGGGACTTTCCTGTCTCCACACACCTACCAACTCCCTTCTTTCTCTCTGTTACAAACCCTATTCCCCAGCCATGCTGTAGTTTCTGCCCAAAGCCATGAATGGACAACCCTTCCAGGGACATCTTCAGGTTATGATTCCTTGAAATAGCCCTGGATTAGACTGGGGCTGCAGCCACTTCCAGGGCAGCAGCTCAGGAAAAGTGTGTCTCCCAAACCAAAGTCACACTGGCCCTACCTCTAGTTGTTTTGTGATAAATTTTTATTGCAAAAACAGGGGTTCAATAACTTAACAAAAAGGAATTGAAGCCATTAGGGAGGAAGGTTGTTTTTGTTTTGGGAGAGAGGCACCAAAACCTTCCACATGAGTCTCTTCATGATTCTTTTGACTTCTCTCCTCTCATGAGAACATTCTCTTTTGCCTAAAATGTGCAGCTCCATACTGTCATCTCTGTCCTTCAGGAAGTGCTTGGTCCTTGCCTTTGCTGGTGAGCAGCCTGCTATTCCCATCCCCTGGGCTTTGTGTAAACCCCAGTTGTGTCACAGCATGACTCCTCCTCCAT
Source organism: Sciurus carolinensis (assembly GCF_902686445.1). Lineage (NCBI taxonomy): Eukaryota > Metazoa > Chordata > Mammalia > Rodentia > Sciuridae > Sciurus > Sciurus carolinensis. The sequence goes on from NW_025920116.1 coordinate 493,888, forward strand.
CAAGCTCCAGAGTTGCCCAGAGGACACCGTGATGCCTCACCTGGTCCTGCACACCTGAGAACACTCAGCACAGGCTGGCTCGCAACCGCAGCTGGCAAATTTGTTTAAACTTTCAAATTCTTGCTTTCCACATAATTTAGATCAATATTTGAAACTTGAGAGAAGTATCTTTCTATGAGATTGCCTCGGCAAGAGTTGATCCAGAGCCACACTTCAATTCAGGTGCTGTGAAGCTGCTGCTTCTTGCTAACTCACCTTTATCCAAGTCGATTCCTCTCCAGCCATCAAATGTTTGGGAGCAGTCACTCCATCTAATCTGACATGTGGCCTCCACTCCAGGAAGACAAGCAGATATGGGTGAGTGAGAAGAGGAGAAAGGACAGTGAGAAGAGCTTAGCTTGGGCACTCTTTAGTGAATTTGGCCACACCATGGCATCGGCTTACTAAAATGCCTCTAAATGCCTGCCGTGCTGGTCCTTTTCTGTCCAGTCATTTCCCATGGAACCTCAGCTATTAGAAGGGGGTTTTCAGACTTCCTCCCTGAGTGTGTAGGGATTGTTTTACTCTGTCCCAGGACAGATCCTCCCATGTTGGTTCCACAGGCATCCAGAACCCAATCACACAGGCTTGCATGTCATGTCTAATCAAGTGCTGACATCGTTTGACCCATCTAACTACTGATAGGGGGCAGGAGGAGGTGGGTTGGGGTCAGTGTGAACCTGCAGCTGAGGGCACCAGCAGGCTCTCCTCCCTGTCCCCATCTGCCTTGATGTGCTCCTGCCAAGTGCCCGAGCACCAGGGCTACATGCCTCCCACGTCCATGGATGAAAATGGATTCACAGCCACACCACAGGAGGGACCCCATTCTCCTCACATGGGTCCACTCCATCTGTAACTGCTGCCCCTGCACCTGCCTAGAGTCACTGCCACTCAGTCCATCCCTGTGAGAAAGCCAACGGTCTCCTCAGTGATGCTGTCCCATGTTCCTCAGAACAGGAGGTCTCAAGGGACAGAGTCTGGACCACACACAAGTGGGAGCAGGTTCTACCCCATGCATTCACTCCTCATTGTCAGACCAAACTGCTTTAATTTCCCCAGAGACTCACAGACCTAGCATGGAGAAGTTTCATGCCATCTTGAGTCTCCCACGGTTTCATAGGTAGAAGACAAGCTGCCAAGCCAGGTTCCAGGCTGTTGTCATCTGTGCCAACCCCCACGTGGCCCGGATTCCCCACACTATTTGCATTCATCTTCAAAAGTCATAAAAGTGAACATGAAAATAGGTATAAATGAAATTCTCTACCTAAAAGTCACCAAACTTGATTCCCATCATTGTTTCCAAAAAGAAAACAGAAAAAAAGAAAGAAAAAAAACTGAAGAGCTGCCAGGCCTTGACTACTCCTGTGTCTCTGATCATCTCAAGTGTGAGAGACCAAGTGAGTGAACTTACTGAGCACTGCATGTCCACGCTCTCAATGATTCACCAGTGAAGTGAAGCACCCCACCCTTCCTGGAGGGCTCCCTGCTGATGAGGATGACACTGTCCCAGTTGTGAGGGAAGTCTTCCTTCCTAAGAGCTGTTCTCTCACATATGTTGGAGGAGACCCCCACCATCTTCGAGGGCAGGAAGTGGCCTTGCTCCAGCAGGTTAATGGCATTCCACAGACCTAGCAATTGAGAAAACAAACTGCTTCTTTCCATTACACCTCCACAGTGCATCTCTGTATGTCTTTATGATCTTTCTGGTCATTTAAAGGCCCTCAATAATACGTTCCAAAAGTCAGAACCCTTCCTTTCTGGACATGTGTTTTGAAGTACCCTCTACTCTTCAAATTCTGAATGTTTTGTACTTTTTAACTGTATAACAGTCCAACTACAACAAGAAAATTTTGATCAACTATTACTTATTGAAATATTATTTACACTTAACCTAATAATAGTGAACTTACATTCCTACCTGGCCAGAAACATTCCTAAGGAATATATACATAAATATAATATTCAATGAGTCATCAAACTGTTCCTATAAGATAGGTATTACTACTGTCCCCATTTTACGGATGGAAAGCTGAGGCAGAGACATTAGTTAGTGTCCCAGGCCACAGCAATGGCAGAGGTGGAGCTAGAACCCAGGCTGTCTCCTCCTGTTCACATCCACTAACTGATCTTTATTCCTACTTTCAATTATGAGCTTCCTTCACTACTTACCAGGTTATTCTGATTATTTTCAAAATTTGAATTCTTAAGAGGCAGTGGGGCACACCTATAATCCCAGTGGTTCAGGAAGCTGAGGCAGGAAGATCGTGAGTTCAAAACCAGTCTCGGCAATTCAGTGAGGCCTTAAGCAACCTAGGGAGATCCTGCCTTTAAATAAAATATAAAAAAGACCTGGGATATGACTCAGTGGTTAATTGTCCCTGATACCCCCCCCAAATGGGCAAGGACACATTTTGAAAAGTTTAAAAACAATATGAAAATACAATATCTTACTCTCATATTTATAGTCAGTGACTTCATTTTCATTTTTCCTTCTCTAATATTTATATGGTGAATGATTGGTTAAATAATTTTTAAAAGAAATATATGAATATAACAATAGGAATGTTTCAGAATGTGTGGTCATAATCTTAAAATATTAAAATGTGAACTATCCCAAAGAACTAAATTCATTTCAAAGGCAAATGTAGTATAGGAAATGACTCTAGGCAGCTCCCACCCAGGCCATGGCCTGGTGGTCAATCCCTAGGGCCTGTTTTCCTAACTACTGTGAGCTTGCTGAGGGCAGAGAGCGGGAATCCTTAGCTTTGCTTCTGTGTCAACCCAGAATCTCCTGCTTTGGTAGGAGCTGGTGACTGACCTCTCTGCTGTTGCTGGCTCAATCCAGCTGAGGGGAGAGCTTTCCAGCACTCACACAGCAGTGGAGCTCCCCTTCAGATGAAACTTGGGGCATTTTCTCCATCTTTTACTGATTCAGGCACTTTGCTGCCATGAGCTAGGATTCAAGTTTCTTCCAATTTACTCAGGGTGAAAAGGCCACTCAGAAGCAGTCCCACACATGGACTTCATAATCGATGGGGCTGGCCTTGCTGCAAGCAATTGGCTTCCTCTCTACATTGCTCTTTTCTTAATACCACCTCAGTTTCTCTTCCCATCTTCAACCCACACAAGTACACTTCCCAGGTGCTGCCACAGCTGTCCCCCATGAAGCCAGAGCTTCTCAAGGGGGGCTGGGCTGATGGAAAGGCTGAGCCTGCCCACTGCACACCTCATGAGTCCTCAAGTGCTCTGAGGCTCCCTCAGTCACTTTGCACACAGGCCTGTTCCCTAGACTGTACCTGGGTGTCAGGAGTGCTGCTGTTCTTCCCCTTTGTCCCTTCTGCCTTCAACATGGCTGTGACCTCAGGAGGCCTGACCACCCTGAAATCTTGCCCCTTCCCCATCTTTAGAGAACATACTGATCCTCCAGTCCTGGAACTCCAGAAGCCCTGCTGACCTGCACCCTCTAGGAACTGGCCCTTGCATCAGATGCACCCCAACCCCAGACCTTTAGGTGGCTGTTCTTGCACTGTGTGGACTGCATCTGGGTTCTCCCATGAGGGTGCTGAATCAGAGTCCAAACCTAGGACTAGGGTTGTAGCTCAGTGGTACAGCACTGGCCTAGCATGTGTGAGGTACTTAGTTGATCCGTGGCACCACATATAAAATAAAAAAAAATAAAATAAAGGTATTGTGTCCATCTACAACTAAAAGTAATTTTAAAAAGAAAAAAATGTCTAGACCTAGAAGATGCTCATTTCTTCTCAATAAGTTGTCCCCTGAGTTTCCTTTAGTTACTATGTCAACTTCATAAGTTCAGGAATATATCAATTAAATAAAATCAGCAATTTTTAAGGTTTTTCATTTTTATTAAATTCATTTTTGCTAAGAATGTACTTAGTTTTTCTTTTTCTTTTTTCTTCACCTCCAGTCTCCTGATGTGAGAAGCACTCACTGTGCCCACTGTCACCATGCTCATCACAGACGCCCATTTGCTTTAGCATTTCATTCTTTATTGAGTTTTCAGTTCTCATGTAAAACCAGTCTGTGCCATCTTCCAATGTCCCATGTCAGGATCTGTAGAGCAATCAGCAGGATGTCCATGTAGGCCTCCAGAGTAATTCATGTAAAACAGCACCTGCCCTCCAGGTGGGCTCCGTTCACCTCCACACACAAACTGAACGTTTCTCAGCCATGCTCTTCAGCCTGATTGTCTGCAAGGAAAAGGACCCAAATGAGGTGGAATCAAAGAATCCTTCATCAGTTTCCACCCAACGACATCAAATTTACATTTTCCCAAGAAAAATTAAGTACTGAAGCTACTAAATTAGAAAATGCCTATCAAGAAAACTGAAATTATCTTCTCTCTGGCCCATGTAAGTCCTTTGGAGAACTGTCTTAAGACAGTTGTGGTATCACAGCTGATCCTATAGGGCTAGGCACACTTGCTGGACTGCTCTAGACAGAGTGGCTGTCACTTAAACTTCAGGAGAAGGAGGCATGGGTCTGTGTGCTGTGATCCCTGGAGAGATGCTGCTCACACCACCTGACTTGGGCACAGGCCTCCCAGTCCTGAATGGCACATGCGTCTCTCCTGCACCCTTCTCATCCCAGATGAGACTCCTGGACCTAGCTTAGCCATGAAGTGAATCAGCATGTGAGGGCCCTTGATGCTGCTCTCCTGGGGGGCCAAACCAGAGAGCAGACCAAGGAAAGCGAGTCCCCTGACCCCAAAGGCCTGGAGAACCTCACATCCCATCCCAGACCTGATGACCTCGAGAGAGATCTCAGACTGATTGACCTACTGCCAGTACACTTGTTCACTTCAACACTGTAAACTGGTGGGTGCAGAAGCAGGACTGGGAAAGGAGGAGGCAAAGCAGGAGAACAGGCATTGTGAGCAAGAGTGAGACCGCACAGGACAGAGGGGTTTAGAAGAGATGATAACTAATGGTCATCACTGATGTGATGCTGTGGAGGAACAGGCTAGGTGATGTCTGGGGACTCATGGGATGTCTGCTTCAGCTCCACCTGTCACCAGCTCCTTCCCCACAGCTCACAATCCCACCCATCTCTCTACTTAACAGGACCACCTGTAATGTACGGGCATCAAGATGGTAATGTACGGGCATCAAGAAGTTAAACTCTGAAATTTCACCTGTAAGCTGAGAGAGAGAGAAAGAGAGAAGAAAAAGGAGGAGTAGAAGGGGGGAAGAGAAAGAGGGAGGGAGGAAAGAAGGAAGGGGAAAAAGGGAGGGAAGAAGGGAGGAGAGAAAGCCAAGAAATGTGGCTATGAATACTTTACAATTATTCTTTATATAAAAGGAAAATACCAATGACTGCTTAGACATATTTGTAGCACAGGCAGACTAATTTTTTAAAAATTCTGATTCATTGTACACAAATGGGGTATGAATTTAATTTCTCTGGTTGTACAGGAAGTGGAGGCACACTGTTTGTAGTGTAGCCACTCTGGAAAACCATGTGGAGATTCTTTAGAAAACGTGGAATGGAACCACCCTTTGACCCAGCTATCCTACTCCTTGTCCTATACCCAAAGAACTTAAAATCAGCATACTACAGTGATGCAGATGCCTCAATGCCTATAGAAGCTCAATTCACAATAACTAGATTGTGGAACCAACCCAGACTAATTTTTTATCAGTTAATATTTGAAATGCTAAGTGAAGACAATGAAGCTGTTTCCATCACTTGATTCATTCACCAAAGTGGGAAAAAAGCAAGATGTTTAACTTCTGATGTAGAAACTTGGTTCTTTTGACTTATTTAATCAAGAGTTTAAAGTGCATAATATCTTATAATTAATGAATTGAGTTTGTGTGTGTGTGGTGCCAGGAATTGAACCCAGGGCCTTGTACTTGTGAGTCACTCTACCAACTGAGTGATACCCCAGTCCATGAATTGAGTTTTTAATCAGAAAGTAGTAGGTTTTATCGCCTCTTTTATGATTTAAAACAATTAGAATCAAGTCTTCAAACACAAGCATTTCATTTAAAAACAAAGCAAGAGGCAGGGTGGCTCTGCTGAGGTCACAATGTGCTAGGACTCCTCACTGGGTCTTCATGCCTCCTCAGCTTGGGAGCCCTCACTGGCGGTGCTCAGCCCACTCCTGCACTGTGAGGGCACCTCTCTGGGGCTGACCGAGGCCAGAGAAGGCTGCTCTGCTTGGGAAGAAGTGTGCAGAGAGCACGGGTGGGAGCTGTGACTGCGCACAGAGCGGCACTCTCTAGGGCCAGGTTAGCGTTGGCGTGGTGAGCAGTGCATTCTGGCACAGTTGATCACTTCCTCTCCGGGCTTGATGGGAGGCTGAATCAAGGGTGTGGATCACCCTTTATCTCTTCATGGAATCCTTGACCACAATAGCAGATGCATTTTTGTTGAAGTATTTTGAGGATGAATGTTTTCAAGTCATTTTGAAATTTCTAAACACTACATACATGGGATGCATCCTGCTTTCAACCTGGAGTTTACCTCTGTGGCTTGGATTCATCACAGGAGCATTTGCCTTCAATCTCCTGTTAACTAGAAATCAAGTAAAGACACGAGGAGACTGGTTTGCTGCAAGGTGGTTCTGGCCACTTCACTGATATGGGACCTTGTGGATGTCTTCTGTCTACTATACTTCAGTGAATGTAAAGTGTGATGACAAGAAGGAGAGGTCCCTTTTGCCTGCACTGAGGGCTGTTATTTCAAGAAACCAGAAAGGCCCAGGAGAAATGGGAAAGGCTCTGCTGATTCCTAAGGATGACCAGGAGAAAATGAAAGAGCTGTTCAAAATCAATCAGTTTAACCTCATGATCTGTGATTTGACTGCCCTTAATAGAACTCTGCCAGATGCAAGATGGAAGGATGCAAGACAAAAATCTACCCTGAAGAACAAGGTAGTCATTGTGCTTTGTCATGAAACTTAGAGCACTCTTAGAACTGTTTAGTGCTGTAAATCACTCCCCACACTGCCTACTCTCTGAGTTCATCTTGATAGATGATGCCAGTGAAAGTGATTGTCTCAAGTTGTCATTAGAGAATTATGTGAAAAATTTAGAAGTAACAGTAAAAATTATCAGGATGGAAGAGCACTTAGGGTTAATAGTAACCCATCTTCCAGGAGCAGCTGCTTCAAAAGAGCAGGTCATGACTTTTCTGGATGCATACTTTGAATCTGCTTTAGGGTGGCTGGAGCCCTTGCTGGCAAGAATCAAGAAAGACAGGAAGAGTGGTACGCCACATCATTGCAATGATGCAATGATGCAATGAGCGATGAGGCCTTGAACACATGGCTGGGTCAAATATGACTTACAGGGGTTTTAACTGGAAATTAAATTTCTGCTGGTATCTTGTTCCCCAAAGAGAAATGGATAGGAAAGGAGACAGAACATTACCTGTCAGGACACCTACTATGGCTGGTGACCTATTTTCTATTGATAGATTTGAACCAATACAAAGTCAATAGTAGAAAGAATGCTACTGATGAAAACCATCAAGCTTTTACTAACCTTCAGAAAATGTCTTTTTATTATAAAAGAGTATAGGTGAAGAGGGCAGTTGCATGTAGCCAAAATGATGAACACTTTATATAGGAGCTTTTATAGTAAAAGAAATAGGAATTTATGATTCAGAAATGGATATCTGGGGTGGAGAGAATCTTAAAATGTCTTTTAGAATTTGGCAATGTAGAGACTTTACATAAAGAAAAATAAAATTATGGCATTTGCAGGTAAGTGGATGGAATTGGAGAATATCATGCTAAGTGAAATAAGCCAATTTCAAAAAACCAAAGGCTGAATGTTTTCCCTGCTAAGTGGATGATGATACATAATGAGGGTTGGGGGTGGGGGTTAAGAGAAGAATGGACGAACTTTGGATTATGCAGAGGGAAATGAGATGGGGAGGGGGTGGGGGTATAAAAGATGGTGGAATGAGACAGACATCAGTGCCCTATATACATGTACGATTACACAAATGGTGTGTATCTAAATCATTTACAACCATAGAAATGAAATGATGTACCCCATTTGTGTACAATGAATCAAAATGCAATCTGTAAAAATAAAAAAAAGAACTTCATGGCTATGCCATCATATTTAACTTTTTCACCACTAGGGAAATGAAAATATACATTCATTAAATTTTATTTTAATTAAACTGCTAGATATCATAAGTAGGGAAGTTTTACAGGCTCTTCATATTTGAACACTTTGTATTCAAATCACATAAGCAGTAGACAAAAAGGAAGAAAAATCGGTCAGTGAGATTCTTACTAATAAGTTTCTGTATTTGATATTATTTTAAGTGCCCATAAAGTTGCTTCACACTAGTGTTTTATTCATAATAAATGTATTAAGCAGTTCAAAATAATTGGGGGGCTGGAAGTGGGGCAGAGGATGGAAGCCATGTATTCTGGACCAGAATATTCCATTTTTTTTGCCCTCATCTTTACTATAAAGTCTCTTATATAAAGTGTTTGTCATTTTGGCTACATGCAACTGCCCCCTCCACCTACACTCTTTTATACTGAAGGGACAAACATTTTCTGAAGGTTAGTAAAATCTTGAATGGTTTTCATTGGTAGCATTCTTTCTACTATTGACTTTGTATTGGTTCAATTATAGAGAAGGAATCTGCAAACTGGAACATTTCAGATTTACTCCTAAAAATGTAGACATCTACACTTGGAGGTCTCTGGGAATTCCTGAATTTTCTAAAATTGTAAGTTTGAATGTCAGGGCATTTCTTATGAGGATAGACTCTGTAGTTGACAAGAAATTTAGAAAGACAGATATGACTGCCCAGAGTCAGTGAATTACTACCTTAAATTGATCATGGCCTCTCAGATCAGCTGAAGCCTGACAACAACCACATTTTCCATTTCTTATTCTTTTTGCCCTTCATTTTCTTCTTCTCCTGACTAAAATATCCCTGTACAACATTGTTCCTTAAAATTTTAAAGTTTAAACTCTTAAGAATCCTCTTTTTTTTTTTTTTGGTGGGGGGTGCATTGTAATTATAATAGTGAGACTCACTATGTGATATTTGTACATAAACATAACATGATTAGATCAATCTCATTCCCCTGTGTGTTCCCTTTCCCACTCCACCCTCCTGAACCACTTGCTCTACTATACTGATCTCCTTTCTACTATTGTTATCATTATTATTTTAATTAGTACATCATAATCACATATATAAGCCAGATTCACTGTGGTATAGTCAGACATGGACGTAGCACACTTTGATAAACTTCATTCCTCAGAACTTCCTCATTTTTCCTCTACCCCCTGATCTTCCTTTACTCTATTAGTCTCCCTTCTATTTTCATGAGATCTTCTTTTTAAAATTCCTTTTTATTTTCTCCCTCTTTTTTTCTTTAGTTTCCACTTAGAAGACATTTGATGCTTGACTTTCTGAGTCTGGCTTATTTCACTTAGCATGATGTTCTTCAGGTCCATCCATTTACCAGCAAATGATATAATTTCATTCTTCTTTATACCTGAGTAAAACCCCACTCTCTTTATATATCACATTTTCTTTATTCATTCTTCTATTGACAGGCAGCTTGGCTGATTCTGTAACTTGCCTGTTGTTACTTGCACTACTATGAACATCGATATACATGTATCACATAGTTTGTTGATTTTAGTTCTCTAGGTTAAATATTGAACAGTGGGATAGCTAGGTTATATGGAGGTTCCTAGTCTTTTGAGGAATCTCCATAGAGCTTTCCAAGGTGGTCATATTAGTTTGTAGTCCCACCAATTATGTATAAGTTTTCATTTTCTCCAAGTCCTTGCCAGCAATGACTGAGACTTGTGTTCTTTATGATTGCCATTCTAATCAGAGAGATTTGAAATTTCAGTGTAGCTGTGATATGCATTTCCCTGATCACTAAGGATGTTTAAATTTTGTCATATATTTGTTGACTATTTGCATTTCTTCTTTTGAGAAATGTCTGTTTAGATCATTTGCACATTTATTGATTGGGATATTTGAGAGTATTTTTTGGTTTGTTTTAAGTTTTTTGGTTTTCTCATATAATTTGGATATTAATACCCTTTCAGAGAAGTAACTGAAAAATATTCTTTTATATTTCTCCTACTTTTTGATTTGTTAATCAAAAGGCATATGTCAGCTAGTAAATGGTTAATGATAATTTTTTAAATACAATTACTTCATTTAAACTGAATTTGAAATATCTCAGTAGCACTTTAAATGATTGAAAGCTTATTATTGTCCCAGTGAAAATACAAGAAAATCTAAAACTGCACAAATTTCATGCTAAGGAAGAATTTTCAGACTCTTCAGATGGTATGGACACATACCATTATAGTGCCTAACAAATAAAAAACCATAAAATATTATAAAACATCCCAGTCCAGAAGGCAATGAAAACATTCAATTTTTCTTTCAAAAATATTTGCCGATAGTATAGAACATTAAAACCATAATTGGACTTATGAAGCATTCTTTATTTCAGAAAACCCTCTTCCATGTTCATTCTCATCTGAGCTAATACAACTCCAACCTTCTAGATGCTCAGGTGAGAAATCTAAGATCACTTTTGGCTTCTGTCTTTCTCATCTCTCTATTTTCAAATTCATTTGATGCTACCTTTGAAATACAACCAGAAACCAATGTTTCCCACCAGGTTCACTGTGGGTCACTGATTCCAAACTTTTTATTTGCAAAATGTTTGTAATTTGGTTCCCCGCTTTTGCCACTCCTTGCCTCGGTCTTTTCTCAGTGATTATGACATAGTTATTCTGCTAAATATCCATGATTATGTCACTTCCCTGCACCCAGTCTTCCAAGGATTTTTCATTTCTCCTCAGAGGGCTTCAAGGTACTCATGGCAACAGTCCTCTCCAGAGACCCTTGCACCCTTCCTCACACATGAACACAGCCTCCCTCTCACAACACACACATCTGACTGTTTCTCATCTCTTGCATCTCACTTTTAGCTTCCTCTAATCAGTTACCAAGCAAGTTCCTGTGTTAGTGTAGTGTTCCCTCTGGGGGACAGAGCTCTTACTCTCTTCAGATCTCTGTTCAAATATGACCTCATCAGTAAGGAACACCGTGGTCCTGCTGCCCACCCTATCCCTGTACCTCTGACAAGCTATTTAGTTTATCTCTTCCATTTGCCTTTCCACCTCTCCCAGTCCCCCCCTCCCATCATACACCCTAGAGTATGTTTTTGTTTGCCTTTTTATTTTTGTTTTTGCTTGTTTGTTTTTGACTGCACTTGGGGATAGAGCCCAGGACCTCACCCATGTTGGGTAAGTGCTATTACTAAGCTGCACCCCCAACCCAGTAAGTTCATTTTAAAGGTAGTGTATTTGTCAGTTTTGGTCACTGGGTATCCTCATTATCTGGAATAGTTCTTAGCACATACTAAGCATTCTTTAATATTTCTTGAACTAATGAACTGAAAAGTGTGTGTTGAATTGGTTAAGTGCTACTGTGTAATTTTTTTGTATGTTCAATTTTAAAGTACAGTAATATATCATACAAGATTTGCATAACTGTCTCCACATGATAATTTTCTTCCTAATATCCTGTATATTAACATATGGACTCATGCTGTTCTCGGTAATAAAATATTCTGCCTCGTAGAAATTAAATGACATTTTATATAAATACTGCTATATTACATAAATTGCTTCATTAAGCTAAAGAAAATTTTAATTTTAATTTGCTGGATGTGTTCAACAAGCCCCTGAAGGTCTGAAGATTTTCAGTTTTAGAGGAAGGATATTACATTTTCTCAAAGTTCTTATGTATTTTCATGTTCTAATAATAGCTATTACTAAGTTTATTTTGTGAGCGCAAGTTTACGAAGAAAAAGAATTACAGAAAATTTAAAAACTTTACAAATGAATGTCTGCCCTTAAGGGTGAGAGAAAGAGAAACAGCACTCATAGCAGGGGAACTACCCTTAAGTAGTGGAAGCCCACAGGCTGATTGAACCAATGACTAATGAGGAAGTTAACAATATAGATTGAAAAAGTGTGTGTGTGGAGGGAGCAGAATCAGGGGAGAAATGGCTACAGCCTTGTTCCTTTCACACTCCATGTAAGTACCTGTTTGAAATAAATGTACTTTATCTTGTACTTTATCTTTAAACTGTATTTGTGGATCAAAATATTGCATTTTCAATTCAGAGGAAAGTTTTAATAGCACAGTTGTGAAAACCATAGGAAAATATTTATTTGTATCCCACAATTGGATATGCAAAAGTTTTTACTTTCCTCTGTACATGTGTGGTGTTGGCATAATTGGAATCTTCTTAACTCTTCTATTTTAAGTGATTTATCAATTAAACTATCTTTAAAGTATCACATAATATGGAGAAGAATCATTAATATACATTTTCTAGTTTAGGGGTGTGTGTGTGTGTTCAAGCAAAAATCACACTCAAGGTACATTTAGGCAGAAACTATCTTTACTCTTAAAAGTGCCATGACAAGAAATATCTCTCCATCTAAAATTCAGTCTTGAATTTTGAGCATAAATTCCTAAAATTGGGTTGCTCTAGTGGTATGTAATTTTAGTGTGTTTCCAAAAGTTCATGTGCTGCAACATTAGTGTGGCAGTTTCGAGGGGTGGTGGGACTTTTAAGAAATGGATGTGAGTAGGAGCCCTGCCTTCTGAAGGAATTTATGTAATTTTCACAGAAAACTAGTTAGTTCCTGTAAGAAGATTTTTATTTAAAAAAGTGAGCTTCACCCCTGAATCTTTCCAACTTCTTTTCTCATCATGTGCTCTCTCCCTTTCTTTCCCACATACTTCCAACATTATGTCATCTGCCATACTGTAATGCATGGAGGCCCTCCCAAAGGCTGAAAAAAAAATGGAACTGTACAATCTTGGATCTTCAGCCTCCAAAATGTGAGCTAAACAAATTCCTTACTTTATAAGATGTCAAACCTCAAGTATTTTGTTAAAGCAACAAAATTAGAGGTTATCAGGTCAATATAAAAAATGTTGCAGGGTATTAATACATATTTATTGCAAAAAATCATTTTAAGTTGTATATTTAGGTTTTAACCACCAATGTGTAAATACTTACATCTTCCACCTTACCAAGACAGCCACCATTATTTCCAGTTGTACTATGGAAGCCAGAGTGTGCATCAACACCCTGGTGCCCAGACCTGTGTAATTCCAGCTGATTCCTAAAACCTGACCTGGCAGAGGCTCACCAAATGACCCAAGTGTGACTAGAAACCAGGTGAAATTTAGGCATGAAGAGTGTGGTATCCAGGGGAATTCAGGATATCATACCCTAGAGATCCTGGGTGCCATTTACCCTTTGAGTCTGATGGTTCACAGAACCAGCTGGTGAGGACCAGGAATTGATTGGGTCAGGGGAGTGAACATTCACTTCAATCCTTTTGTACCTGAGCCCAGCAGGGTGAAAGACTGGCTCATCTGCTGTAGAAGCAGAACCCAGGGAAGACTCCAGGGGTCTGGACTCCTGGTGTGGATCAGAAGCAGCCGGGCTCCAGAGTGTGCTGATTTAAAAGCTTCAGAACGAACATCATTCAACAAAGCTGGATCCAGGCACTGTCTGTAGGATCTTTACCTCTGGGAACTCCTCTCACAGAACTCGAGAGCAACCCCTTACTGTGAATAGAGAAGACAACAACATCCAACCTGCCCCACCTCATACTAACAAGAAGGGGAGTTGACAATGGGCTACTCCACTAACTCCACAAGAAGAAGAAGGACTTGGACAGCCACTGACTACTGCTCTTGTGTGTAATACATACCTCAAGAAAAAATGGAAAACTTCCAGGGACACTGTAAATTCACAGGTTAGAAGTTCTGCCACCTCAGATTCACACAGATAAAGGGGTAGGCTTACAAAGATTATGAAAAAGTAAAGAAACAATCATCCCAAACAAAACAAATTACCTCATTAACAGAGTAAAATGATATCACAGTGGAAGACAGGTCAGAGAAGGAATTTAGAAAGTTCATAGTTAAGAAGTGAATTCAGAGAGAAAATTCAAGAAGTGAAAAATTACTTCAATAAAGTGATAGAAATCCTGCACAATCTTTTCAATGAAATAATATTAGAAAAATTTCCAAAGATTAAAAATGGAAAATCAAACACAGGAGGTTTATAGAACTCCAGATATACAAAATTACAACAAACCTTCACTAAGGCACATTTATTATGAAAATACCCAACATACAAAGTAAGGATAAAATTTTTAAGACTGCTAGAGAGAAATGACAGGTCATATTTGGAGGGAGACCAATTGTGATCTCAGATGATTTTTCAACCTAGAATCTTAAATCTAGGAGGTCTTGTAATAATATATATCAACCTCTGAAAGAAAATGGATGCCAACCAAGAAAACTATACCCAGCAAAATTCAGCTTCAGAATTGATGATGAAATAAAACATATCAAAATCTCTGGGGCACAATGAAGATGGTTCTAAGAAAAAAGTTCATAGTATTGATACCATTCATTGAAAGAAAAGTCACCAAATAAATAATCTGACATTACATCTCAAAGCCTTAGAAAAAGAAGAACAAATCAACACCAAAAGCAGTAGAAGAAAGTAAATAATTAAAATCAGAGTGGAAATAAATAAAAATTGAAATGAACAAAATTTTTTTAAAAAAATTCACCATATCAAAAAGGTGCTTCTTTAAAAAATAAATAAAATTGATAAACCTTTAGCGAAGCTAATAAAGAGAAAAACTCAAATTACTAAAATTTGCAATGAAAAAGTAAATATCATGACAGACTACTGAAGTACAGATGATAATCAGAAACTATTTTGAAAACTTATACTCAATAAAACAGAACATTTCAAAGACATTGACAAATTTCTAGACACATATGACCTACAAATTTAACTGGGGGACATAGAAAATTTAAACAGATCAATTTCAGGCAATGAGTTTAAAGACACCTTCAAAAGACAACCAATAAAGAAAAACTCAGGACCAGATAGATTCTCAGCCTAGTTCAACTAGACATTCAAAGAAGAACTAACACCAATCCTCCTCAAATTATTCCATTGTTATGCTTTACATATGGTGTCCCCAAAAAGCTCACATGGGAAACAATGCAAGAAGGTTTGGAGGAGAAAAGATTGGGTTATAGCTTTAACATAATCAGTGCATTAATCCCTGATGGGATTAACTGAGTGGTACCTGGAGGAAGTAGTTCATTGGGGGCATGGCTAAGGGGTATCCATTTTGTATGTCGAAAGTGGAGTCTCTGTCTGTACCTCTGATCATCACGTATATTGCTTCCCTCTGCCACACTCTTCTGCGATGATGCTTAGCCTCACCTCACCTCACCTCCAACAATGTTCTTTATAGAAACAGAAAAAGCAAACATGAAATTCAGTTGGAAAAAAAAGATGCCCAGAATAGCCAAAGCAATCCTTAGTGAGAAAAGTGGAGCAGGAGGCATCATATTACCAGATGTTAACTTATACTGCAGAGCTATAGTAGCAAAAATGGCATGTTATTAGCAACAAAGTAGACATGAAAACCAATGGAACAGAATAGAAGACACAGAGACAAAGTCACATAAATTTGGTTTTCTCACACTAGACAAAGTCATCATAAATGTACATAGGAGAAAAGATAGCCTCTTCAACAAATGGTGCTGGGGAACTGGAAATCCATATGTAGCAGAATGAAATTGGACCCCTATCTCTCATCCTATACAAAACTCAACTCAAAGTTGATAAAAGACCTATGCATTAGAACAGTGACCCTGAATCTAGTATAAGAAAATGTAGGCCCAGCACTCTATCATGTGGGTTTACAAACCAACTTTCACAGCAAGACTCCTAATGCACAAGAAACACAATGAAAAAAATCAATAAATAACAAACTAAAATCAATCAATAACAAACTAAAAACCTTGTTTACAGCAAAGGATACAATCAAGAAAGCTTACATAATGGGAGAAAATCTTGCCACCTACCCCACAGCTATAGCATTAATTTCTAGGATATAAAGAACTCAAAAAGTTAACATCAAAAACCCAATTACCCAAGCAATAAATAGGCAAAGGAACTAAACAGACCATTCACAAAAATAGAAATATAAATGGTCAACAAATAAATGAAAAAAATGTGCAACATCTTTAGCAAATGGAGAAATGCAAAATGAGAATACAGTGAGATTTCATCTCACTCCAGTCAGAATGGCATCAATCAAGAATACAAATAACAATAAATGTTGGTGAGGATGTGGGAAGAAAGATATTCTTATACATCGCTGGTGGGACTGCAAATTAGTGTAACCACTCTGGAAAACAGTATGGAGATTCCTCAGAAAATGTGCGATGGAACCACTATTTGACCCAGTTATCTCACACCTTGGTATATATCCAAAGGACTTAAAATCAGCATACTACAGTGACAACCTTATCAATGTTTATAGCACTCAGTTCATAATAACTAAGATAAGGAACCAACCTAGGTGCCTTTCAACAGATGAATGGATAATGAATATGTGGTATGTATACCCAGTTGATATTACTCAGTTGTAACTAACTGTGACTTTATGATATTTGAAAGTAAATGGATGGATCTAGAGACTTTCATGCTAAGCAAAACAAGCCAATCCCAAAAAACTAAAGGTCAAATGTTCTCTCTTATATTTGAATGCTAGCATACAACGAGGGGGAGAAGGGGAAAATAGAGTTTTAATAGATTATGAAAAGGGAAATGAAAGGAAGAGAGGAGTGCAGGGACAGGAAAGACAGAGGAATGATTCTGACATAATTTTCCTTTATACATATACGAATATACCACATTGAATCTCCACATCATATACAACCACAAAACTGGCATTGCAAGTAGAATAAGATGCACTCCATGTTTGTATATATGGACAAAATGTACTCTAATGTTATGTGAAACTAAGAAAAAAAAAACAAATGAAATAATAAAATAATAATTTAATTTGTTAAAATTAAATTTTATAACCCAAAGATACTTCCAATTATTATTTTATGCCCATTTTACTATATGTTGAAACAGTTTCATAGTTTCTCACCTGCAACATGCTGATTTTAACCTTTTTTTAATATCAAACTATGGTCACAACACATTTCTTACTAAATTGAGTTTTACATATGAGGGATATTGACATGTCATGTTATAAATTTTAACAATTATCTTGAGAGAAATACTTGTTATATATCATTTTCTATTTTCTCCTTTTTTCTTACAAAGAATTTATAATTATTATAAGTAACTATAGGCTTGTAACTGCAGAATATTAATGAATGTAAAATCCATAAGACACAGAGGCATAAAGGTTGCTAATATTTTGTACATCCATAATTATATGTACATACATCTTCTGATATGTTATAATATTGGAAATATATTACTGTACTTTTATATAATTCTTCTCATGACAACTCTAATTTATTATTTATTTCTATACAGGTATTTAATAACTGTTGTATACTAAAAAATCTGGGAATATATCATTATTTTACCAACTCCATTTTCTTGAAAGAATAATAGTTTGCATTAGTATCTTACTAGAGGTATGTTGGTAGATATATCTTTTGTATTCTTTCCTTGACTTATCTTTAGTCATTTTAATAGATGAAATTTTATACTAAAGAATATATAACTTGTTAAATTTATTTATTTGGAGAATAAAACTATTTGTGCTTTAAGGAAATTGCAATGTACCCACACCCCTTTGATATATCTTACCTAATGGTTATTATATGTGCATATATCTACATACACACATATATTCATGTATGTCTACACACATTTACATTCATATGCAGATACACATACATTTACATATGCAGATGCATATATAAATGTGCACAGTTGCACATGTGCACATACAGATTTAAATATGCACATGTATACATAAAAACATACACACACATATGTAAAGCAACACCAATTAGGTAAAAACATTTCATAGTTAATTGTTTCAAATATTACATCATTACAGTTGTGATCACATATTTTTTATTTTTCTGTTATCTTATTTGATGTTTATGAATTACATATTTCATAACCGCTATACATTTTCCTTTGTCAGAATTACATGTATTTAATGAATTCTAATACTTCTTGGTCTAGTGAAGATATCAACGCCTTTCTATGTTCCATTTATTTTCCCAGGATTATTTGTAATTTTATAGTTTTATACATCAAATGATTAACATTTTGTTATTT
Organism: Sciurus carolinensis; assembly: GCF_902686445.1. Classification (NCBI taxonomy): domain Eukaryota; kingdom Metazoa; phylum Chordata; class Mammalia; order Rodentia; family Sciuridae; genus Sciurus; species Sciurus carolinensis. Next base: position 512,144 of record NW_025920116.1, read on the forward strand.
TATTCCTTTAGTTGAAGGTTTTAAAATTTATTTTCTGGGGGACCCGGCAGACGCCGAGGAGGAAGAGCGAACCCGGACGGCGCCTCTCAGCCAAGGGATGACGACTTCAGGCGCTCTGTTCCCACGCCTGGTGCCAGGCTTTCGGGGGTCCTCCGAGTATTTGGTGGAGTTTCGGGCAGGGAAAATGTCATTGAAAGGCACTACCGTCACTCTGGATAAACGGAAAGGGCTCATATACATCCGGCAGACCGACGACTCTCTCATTCACTTCTGCTGGAAGGACGGGACATCAGAGACCGTGGAAGACGACTTGATTATCTTCCCTGATGACTGAGTTCAAGCGCGTGCCTCAGTGCCCCAGCGGGAAGGTCTCCATGCTCAAGTTCAAGGCTGGGTCCAAGCAGCTCTTCTTCTGGATGCAGGAGCCCAAGACCGACCAGGATGAGGAGCACTGCCGGGCAGTCAACAAGTACCTGAACAACCCCCCAATGCCTGGGCCCTGGGGGCGAGTGGGAGTGGGGGCCACGAGCTGTCCATGCTGGGTGGTGAGGGCGGCCTGCAGAGCCTGCTGGGGAACATGAGTCACAGCCTGCTCATGCAGCTCATTGGACCAGCGGGGACTGGGTGACCTTGGGGCTCTGATTGGGCCAGGTCTGGCCAGCTTGCTGGGCAGCAGCGGGCCTTCTGCCAGCAGCTCTTCGTCCAGCTCCTGGAGCCAGTCAGCAGCGGTCACTCCATCCTCCACCACCTCTTCTGCCAGTGCCACCCCAGCTCCCTCTGCCTCAGCAGGCGCCTCGGCAACCAGCCCAAGTCCTGCGCCCAGTTCAGGTAATGGAACCAGCGCAGTAGCCAGCCCGACCCAGCCCATCCAACTGAGTGACCTCCAGGACATTCTGGCCACCATGAACGTGTCAGCTGGGCCAGGAGGCAGCCAGCAGGTGAACCTTGCCAGTGTGCTGACGCCAAGGATCATGGTGCCCAACCTCGCCAACGCCGACGTTTAGCAGCGCCTGTTGCCCTACCTGCCCTTCCGGGAGTCACTGCCCCAGACTGCAGAGGAGATCCGGAGCACACTGACTCCGCCCCAGTTCCAACAGGCCCTGGGCATGTTCAGCACGGCCTTGGCCTCTCATCAGCTGGGGCGCTTCATGTGCCAGTTTGGCCTTCCTGCAGAGGCCATGGAGGCCACCAACAAGGGTGACAAGGAAACGTTTGCCAAAGCCATGCAGAACAACGCCAGACCGGAGCAGAAGGAGGATGACGCAAAAGACAAGAAGGACAATGAGGAGGTCATGAGTCTGAACTGAGGCGGGCATGGCTGGGGGGGCTGCCTGCTCCCATGGTGGTGCTCCACCTGCTCCTTTCTTCAGACCTCCTGATAAATAAAGGTCCTTTCTTTAAAAAAAAAAAAAAAGGTTATTTTCTGAAGTTTAATTTAATAAATACATTTTTTCTTCATTTTTGTTCTTTCATTATTTCATAATCACAGTTATGTGTTTAATGAATTAGGAATTTTATTTAAAAACAATGCAAACCTAATTGGTGTGTGACACTCACCAATATTGTATCATAGGAGTGCAGTGTGACAGCTGTCACATATTAAACCTACCAGTCTGTGCGACCAGCATTGATGTCAAGAGAAAACTTCAGTGCAATCCTGGAAGATCCCTCAGTTACCTGCCCAGTCATCTCTCACCCCCTCACTCCACAGTGCTGAACATTAACCACATGATTACCATAACAAGATTCCCACTTGTTTTAATAGAGGAAATCATACAGTATGCTTGAGACAGGATTTCTCTATATTTTTTGCCCAGTATTATGTTTGAAAATCATACACAACCAAGTTGATTTGAGTTTTGATTGTTAGTTGTTTGGGGCAATTAAAAAACATTGTTGCTTGAATATACTGGGATACACTGTATGATGAACACAGGGAATTCCATCAAGAAATATAATCTAAGAATGAAATTCCTGCAATACAGAGTATATTATATTCAACTTTATTAGATACCATCAAGCCATTTCCAAAGCAATTATGTCAAGTCACGCCCACTTCAAAAGCTTATGGTAGACAATTTCTGTTGATCTGCTTACTTGCTGATAAGTGTGTGATTTTTTTGATTGATTTTCATGCTGCTGTGCTTCAGGACTAACACCTTATATTTTCAATATGTACTTTCCAGTTGAATAGTGAAGTAAAATATCCTCACATATAAATATTAAACACTAAGACCTTTTTTTTCCTTTTTCTTTTTTCTTTTTTTTTCCCCTATTGGGCTAATTTTTTAAAAAATTGATTTGTAGTAGTAATTTATATATCTCATAAGTTTTGGATACTATTACATTTTTACCTTATATATTTATTAAAAATATCTTCATTTTATCCTATAATAGAGGACATTCAATGGTTTTGAAGGAGCAGGTGACCACTTACAATCTGCGTGGTGCAAGTCAACTCAGAGGAAGCATGAAGACCAGAGAGTTTATGTAACTAATTTGCACTCTCCTCCAAGTAATTTTTAAATCCACAAAATTCTGGTATATTTACAGAAACATTCTAGATCATGAGGCACATCCTATGAAACATTTTGGGTTCAAATCCTCCTCATAGTCCTTCTGCTATATAATGCCATGTTTTATTTACCACAAGATCAGAAGAAGTTGACATTGTCTCAGGTATTCTTATGAGGAGTCAAGTGAGCTACAGCGCTGCTGTTCCCATTTTCCTCCCTAGATGGCTTTTGCCAAATAATTAACTTCTTAATTTCAATGAAACCCATTTTTTTATAAAAAAATGTAATTATCAACTGATTTTGAATCCCCAAATTTAGGAAAACACTCTTTAATATTTTCTTTAAAAGCTGTATTATTTCACCATTTGGCTTTTGCACCACAATCCAACCAGAATTGATTTTTTTTTATGTGGTGAGCCAAGAGGTAAATTCTTTTATTGAGATTCGAAGAATTCAACATTTATTGACAAGACCATTCTCTTCTGCTTATTGTAACTATAGAGGTGGTGGTGGCATAATTAATTACAGCACATGAATGTTCTACATGCTCTATTCTTTTAAACCAAAGTGAATTTATTCTAACTGCTGTATCTTAGTAGCACAACCTGATAACCATTAGTGGAAACTCTCTTTGTTTTCCATTTCCAAGTTTCCTTCACTATTTTTACCCAATTGAGTTCATATATTCATTTTAGAATACACACACACACACACACACATACACACACACACATACACATACAAGGAATTATTTTTGAAGGAGGACTGTGCTGAACATTTAGTTTAAGGCTAATTGGATAAAATTGATGTCTTAACAATACTAAGTTCCCCAAACTCTGAAGCTGGTATATATTTGTCTTTGACCATTTCTTAACTGTATTATTATTTTTTTCCTTTTTGGGGAATTTTCACATATTTTATCAGATTAACTCTCAGCTATTTGATCTCTTTTATACTAATTGAATTGTGTTATAATTTAAATTTTGTTTTTATTCATTGTGAATAGAGTATTGAAATAAGGTTTTCATATATTGTCCTTGAATTCTATCATCTGGCTAACTTCCCGTGTTGATTCTAATACATATCCCTATGTATAACTGAGTCTTGTCTGCAGCCCAGTTGTGCCAGGACAGTGGGATAGGTTGCAGACAGGCCAAAGTAAGTCCCTGGATACATCATGGGAGACATATGATTTATGGGGGGAAAACTTCCAAGAGATAAGAGGCTGCACCAAGAAGAGTTCAGTGGCAACAGGCTGGCAGGGAACTCCTCTGTTCTTATGGCACTTTGCCTGGCAAATCTCCTCTTTCTCATGATGTTTTGTCTGATTTTGGTCACCTGAACAAGTGACCCATCTCCTTTCCACAAAATCCTTAATTCTGTGCCTGTCCCCACTGGGAGGAGTGTCCTATGTTAGGCTGCAGAAGCAGTGACATCATCTGCAAGAGCTTGCTTGATTTTCTTTTATGATCAACATCCCAAGGAGCAACTATCCTCTCTTGCATGTATGCAAGAAAGTTGCTTTCTTTGGGTAACACTGACTTGTCTCTGTTGGTTAAACAACTTTTAGAATTTCACTTAGATTTATTTATAGTGTTTTCAACTCTCTGTATAACTTTGTCAATGGTGGCTCTAGATATTACATTTTACACATGTAACTTTTGCTGCAAACATCACACATATTTTCAAAAACTACAAAGGACAAGGAAGGCCTCTTGCACTAACCCATACAACCATACTCCATCCTCCTTCTGGGTTCTCCCAGCATGCATAAGAGAAATCATGTTCCTTCAAGGTAATAGGTATCTGGACTTTCAGGCCCAGGCTTGCTCTGTTACCTTAAAGGGTTAGGTTTTTTGGGGGAAAGGGGTTGTTTTAGTCATTTTTTTTTTTTTGCTACTGTGACTCTAAGACCTGACCAGAACAATTTTAGGAGAAAAAGTTTATTTGGAGGCTTATGGTTTCAGAGGTCTCAATTCAAAGACAGCAGGCTCCATTCCTCCAGGCTTGAGGTGGTACTAAACATCATGGTGGAAGAGTGTGGCAGTGGGAAACAGCTCACATAATGATCAGGAAGCAGAGAGAGAGACTCCACTCTCCAGATACAAAATATATGCCCCATAGCCCTGCCCCCAATGGACCACTTCCTGCAGCCACACCTCAGTGAATCCCATCAGGGATTAATGCACTGATAGATTAAGGCTAAAATCCAATCATTTCTCCTTCAAGCCTTCTTGCATTGTCTCACACATAAGCTTTTGGGGAACACCGTATCTAAACCAAAACAAGGGCATTCAGGGACATGGTGTTTTTAATGTTCCTTTTAATTAAGATACTATACAGCATGTTCTTTAGATTTTCTGTGTTCACTGTCATATCGTGTACTAATAATTTTACTTTCCTATGTAACATTCAAATCAATTGCTTGCATTACAATGATTAAGGCACCTATTGCAATGTTTTATGAAAGTAAGGACAGTTTCTTTATTGGATGAAATTTTCCATGGACTTTTCATGTTCTGGAATATCTCAGAAGTAAGGTACAACTGTCTTTTGGTTCTAGCCTAATTTTCAACTACATTTGAATTGTGCACACAGACTTTTAAACTAGAGAGATTATCTTCCTCTGGAGAAAGGTCAGATTTGTTTGCTCTGTACAATAATAAAGATAATGTCTCCCTCAAAGGCAAATGTTAGATCTGCTTTCAACCACTGCAAAACCTGCAGGTTCCTTGACCTCAGGGTTTCTCTGCTGTGAGGCAAGCCCACATTGTGCACAGCATCCGCCATGCTGCCCAGCATTCCATGATTTGGGGAGAAAGGTAAGAGATGCTCAGAGTGTTTGACATGCTGTGCTGATGTTGTCCTTGCCTGATTCCCTGGTTTGCTCTTTTCTTTTGTTCACATCCATGAAACAGCAACACACATACCTAAGAGATTGCCACTAAGGTAAACTTTAAGATCCTTTATAGATTTTTGACAATTTTTTTCCAGATTTCCTCTTTGACCCTGGATTTTTTTGTTCACAACTGATTTTCCCAGTATTTGGAAATTTTTGTGGTATTTTGAAATTGATGTGTATTTCAATTATATTGTGGTTGGAGAATACAACCGTATCACCTCAATTAATTAAAATTTTTGAGAATTGTTTTAAGAGCCAGGACATAGTCTTACTCGATATATTTTCTGTGGTCCCTTGGAAAGAACGTGTATCCTACTATTTTGGATGGAGTGTTCTGTGTCAATTATATCTGCTGTTTTAATGATGTTGCTGAGATTTCTTCATCCTTGATGACATTTTACTCATTCAGTTATTTGGAAGTTTCTAAAGTTTCTGACAATAAAGTTGGGTTTCTCTATATATCCTCATAGTTTTATCAAGTTGTGCTTCATGCATTTTTAAGCCCTAACTTTTGGCACCTGCACATTTAGCACTATTAAGTCTTTGTGATGCATTTTGTCTTTTATTCAGTGACTCAATTATATACTTTTCACATAAATGACCCATTATATAGCATCTTTTTTTCATGATAATTTTCTATGCTTTGAAGTCAACTTTACCTGATGGAAATACAGTCAGTTCTACATTTTTTGATTGATCAATGTCCAATACATCCTTTTTCACTTGTATGTTAACTGCATATATCATTGCATTTGAAATAAGTTTCTAAGTTAGGTAGTGACTTCTAATCATTATTCATTAATGTTTCTTAACTGGTACATTTAGGTTATTTACACTTAATGTGATCATTGATGCTTTTGGGAACTATATCTGCTATTTTTTTCCTGCTTTTTTTCTCTCTCGTTTTTCTTTTTCACTTCCTGCTTTTCTGTTGGTTAAACACTTTTCAGAATTCATTAGATAAATTTATAATGTTTTTGACTCTCTGTATAGCTTTATCAGTGGTGGCTGTAGACATTGTATTTTATACAAATTACTTCTTCTGCAAACATCACACATTACTTAGAAAACTCCAAATGAGAAAGAAATTCTATTGTGCTAATCCAAATGGCAATGCTCCCTTCTCTTCAGGTTCTCTAAGGTTGCTTGTTTTACCCCTTCCTTTCTGTTTAGACAATTCAGGCTGGTCATTTTTTTAGAGTAAGTCTCCAGGTAACAAATAGTTTCTTAGTATTTCTTTATATGGGTATGTAAATTTCCCCTTCATGTTCAGAGAATATTTTTATTGGATATGGAATTCCAAGTTGAACATTATTTTTAGAATATTTGAAAATGCTATGCAAGTTCTTTCTGGATTTCCTGATTGCAGTGAGAAATAATCTGTTATTCTAATTATTTTTCCTTTAAAGGCATGATGTTACCTTCTCAATCATGGGATTTGTGATTTTTCTTTCTCTTTATTTTTCAGTAGTTTAAATCTTACATGTTTAAGATTTCCTTGCTGAACCTTTCTATATCTTACCTGTTTTTTTTTTATTCAAGCCTGTATATAAATTATTTGAAATATTTTTATGGTGGTTGATTTTTAATATTGTATTACTCCAATATCTCTGTAATCTCACTTGGCATTTTTTGATCACTTTTCTTCACAATTTCATGTCTTCCTTTTTCTTGGTTTGATGGATAACTTTTATAAAACGAGGGAATTAGAGTGTTGTGCTAGGAGATTCTGTACCATTTTAAAGCCGTATTTGTTAACTGACTTCTTCTGATACTGCACCACCTGGTATTGCCTAGAATGAGAGCTTCAGTACATTTCCCATGTAGCCTGACACCAAAGGGGACAGGTAGTTAAAATCCTGTTTCTCTACTAGACTACCTCTGATATCATCCCCACAGAGAAATGGGTGGGGACAATTTGTTACAATCTTACAAGGACAGAATTCTAGTCCCCCTTAAAGTCTTTGCTGATTTCAGTGGACATGGTAACATAGTTCTTTTTTACCCACACCTGTTTTGCTTTTGGGGTAGAATAAATCATTATGGTCTAAAATTATTTTGAGTTGCCAAGTTGCTTCTCTTCCTGGTCATTTGGCAAGAGAAAATTAGACTTTTCTTTCTTTATTTCTTTTTGTTTGTTTGTTTGTCTGCCCCTGTATGTGTTTTCAGGTTGGTAGCATCTTCAACTCCAGGTAATTGATGCATAGGGCATAAATAAAATGCAGGGAACTCACTATTGTTCTTTCACAGGGCAGAGATACCTATTCAATCTTCATCAGTTTTCTGGTGCTTGTTTTGTACAAAATGCCCTGGATTTTCAGCTGTATTTAGTCAAAGAAATAAGGGGGACACATGCCTAATCATCTACCTACTAATGCATCCTCTTTGCTTGAGATTTTAAAATTTAATCTGGGTTCATGTGAAATATCAGTGTGTAATTTACATTTTATGTAATATACGAGTCTACTTTGAATATTAAAATTTATTCTAGTCTCCATTAGAAACTTTGAGGCATATTCCAGCATTTCTTATTCTATGGAAGAGTTTGTGCATGATTGATGCTATTTCTTAAGTCTTTGAAAATTACTAGTGAGACTACGTACACCAAGGGTTTCCTTGTGTTTTTTAAAATTAAGTTTAAGTTATGTTATAAATATAGGTTCTATCAGATTTTTCTCTTATCTTTATTGACAAATTACACTTTTCACATGATTTTCTCATTATCCCAACAATCATTTCATGTTCATAAAATTACTTATGATATCCTCTCAATTTTTTTAAACAGCCATTATGCCTTGGTGGCATCCCAGTTTTGCATTCCTGACCCTTTAATTTGTGGTTTCTTTTTTCTTTTTTTTAAATTCATTCTTACTAATTGTTGATTTAAGTATGCCTTTCAAGAGAAAATATTTGACTTTTTAATTATTTCTATATATATTTTTCTTCCATTAATATCTAGATTACTCATTTTTTCCCTTATTTTTTTCTTAATATGCTGTTTTTTTCTTAGCTTCTTAACAATGAGATTTATATGTTTTGTTTTGTTTTGATTTGCTAGTCATGTGCATTTAGGGTGACAGACTTTTGCTTAACTGCTGGGATAGCTGTATCCTTTTCATTCAATCACAGCATCAATACTGGCCTAGCTCAAACTAGTTTTAAATTTGTTATAATTTCTTGCTTGACTGATTATTTAGAAGTATACTACATGATTTCCTAGCAGGTAAGGAATATGCAGTTATGTACTTTTCTTTGTTTGTTTCTCCATGATTCTGCCACAAATAACATTCTCAGTTATTTGTATCATTTAAAGTTGTTGGAATATGTCTCCAGGCAGTATGCAGAGGACAAAGGAAGCAACAATTTTGTACCTATGAGGTGGGAGCAGTCAGCTGAGGGAGTTGATCCCTGGAAAACCTGGTGATATTTCTGAATTCTGCAACATCATGTATATGCTACCAGACTAGCTCTGCTGCCTACAACCACTCTGCACCTGTAAAGATTATGAGAAGCAACTCCTTTTAATATATTAGATTTTATGATCCCTGGGACATGAGAAACAAGCAAGAGATCAAAGTAGCTTTCTGTCTGGAGGCAATTTCCAGACTGCCACACAGGAATACAGTGGTGAACACAGTAAAGCAACCTGGGAAGGTGAGCAGTCCTGCAAGACTGGAGAGGCTGGCATTTGTGCACCAGACTCAGGAAGGGAATGCTGAACAGGTAGAGTTTCAGGTTTTGGACAGTTACCCTAAAGTCTTTGGCGTAGGTTTAGCTGAACATAAAAAGTGATATAGTGAGGCTTGGAAGACAATAGGCATCAGGACATTTAAAAATCAAATCCAAATTCTGGAGATAAAAATAAATAATCTGAAATAAATATGTGCTTGATAAGATTAACAGTAGTTATTAGAGATTGCAGAAGAAAATGTCAGAAAATTACAGGCATCACAATAGAAACCATAACAAAATGAAGTCAAGAGAGGAATAAGATTAGAAAAAAATGATTAGGATACCAAATGTCTATGGCAAAAAAATAACATAAAATATGTGGAATTGAAGTTCAAGGAGATAAAGGGGATATGTAACACATATTTACTAAAATATTAGCCATGATTTTTGAAGTTAATAAAAATGATGATTGTGAGCATTGCTTAGTTCTATGTTACTAAGTTTCAAAGATTGCAGGGTAATCAGATTCTTCCAGACTTCCCAGTGTAACTCTATAGACCCTAGTAAATATAAGTCATAACCTCATAACCTTGATTTTGCTTTTTGCTTAGAAAGAGTCTAATAAATAAAAAAGAAATGGGAATAAAAGAAGAAAATAAAATACAATAAATTAGCTGGGTCTTTTTTAAAAAAAAATTTTAAATTTGCTGGGAAGTTGGAATCATACTATATGTTGCTTAAGTACCCTCCAAAATGCTGATTTCCCCCACACATTACTTCTACCATTTAAGAAATGATAGCCATGCAGAATCACAACCATTTCAACTTGCATCTCATCTTAGATGTTAAATCTAGTCTCAGAGGTTGCAAAATTCATGAATTCTTAAGTTATAAACAAGAAGTTAAAGATCTTAATGGATATGTGAATACCCACAACTAGTCATTCTGCCTAACTGATATCTTCAAGTCCTGAATATATTTCCAATTCATTTGGACCAAGTAAGTTAATTTGTCTTAAGGCAGCTTGTGTTGCAGGATTCAGTTGTTCCCCTAATTGTTTCTCCAGTGCATTAAAGTAAGGGCTAGATAAGATCAATCCTCTTCTCTACAGTTCTGCACATCCTCTACTCTTCTGTACAGGATACATCTGGTTTGACTACATCATGTTCACACTGCTATTAAACATAAGCTACTGTATAAATTTAAGATGTTGTATGAACACCAGAAATGTTTTAAATACTTTGTGTAATTTGTGCCTGACTTTTGTTTTATATTGTTCCATAAATTCTAAAGAAAATTTTTATTGAAAAAAAAAAAGTAAAATAAAAATAAAGTGACTACACACAATAGAAATGCCTCATGATGCTAACACAGAGCAGGGAGGTGGGAGGAGAGAGGATCCATCCAAACAACCATTTAGGCTTGTCAGAGTTCATTTACTGAATTAGCGAAGTGACCACTCATGGCTACTGCTGTGTGACTGCAGCCCCCGGGGCAGGAGTGGGGCACCGGAGAAGGAGCTCAGATGTAGGAGCCAGGTGCTCGAATCAGTGGTGCAGGCTGGGGGGCCTGGTGCCCTCATCGGTGGTGCAGACCCCAGGAGCCTGGTGCCCTCATCGGTGGTGCAGGCCCCAGGAGCTGGGTGCCCTCATCGGTGGTGCTTGCCCCAGGAGCCTTGTGCCCTCATCGGTGGTGCAGGCCCCAGGAGCCGGGTGCCCTCATCGGTGGTGCAGGCCCCAGGAGCCAGGTTTCCTCATCGGTGGTGCAGGCCCCAGGAGCCGGGTGCCCTCATCAGTGGTGCAGGCCCCAGGAGCAGGGTGCCCTCATCGGTGGTGCAGGACCCAGGAGCCGGGTGCCCTCATCAGTGGTGCAGGCCCCAGGAGCAGGGTGCCCTCATCGGTGGTGCAGGCCCTGGGAGCTTGGTACCCTCATCAGTGATGGCCCCTCCCTCGCTCCCTCCTCCCCCCTCCTCTCTCTCCCCCTCTGACTAATTGCAGTACAGAGGGAGCCCATGTTCCCCTCCTTCCTTGAAGATCCATCTCTATCATAGTATAAGCCATTACCCATGCGTTTTTCCAGATGCTGTGCATCTGGGCAGGGGCCTGAGGAAGGCTGGAAATTACTGCCTTTCACCCAAGCACTTGAAATTCCTTGTTTGGTTGGTTGGTTTTGTTTTGTTTTGAAGTATGAAAAATCTCAGTGGCACCAGAGACAGATGTTTAGTGACAGGGAAGCAGGCACACTCTGCCTTACATGGAGGGCCCGTGGAGGTGCTCTCAAATGCACAGCGCTGCTGGAGAATGTCATCGTCATGCCCACAGGAGAGAGGCCATGTGTTGCTCTCGTTTCCACCCAGAAATTCCCAGAGCAGCTCACCTTCCACCATGGATCTGACTTCCCCTCCTGTGTTGGAGATTAGACCTGGATCTTCCTTGCCTGTCAGTACCAGGGAGCTGAAGAGGGCAGTGGTCTCAGGATGCAGCAGTCAACCAGGGACCCTTGTCAGGGCACACACGGCAATGGTCTAGAGTCACATAGGGTGGTCAGGATGTGGGGTCCTGCCTGCCTCTAGGATGAATGTCCCTCGAAGTACAGGACAGCTGAGGTTGAACCTCAGATATGTGAGGAAGGCGCCTAATCAGTGACGGAGGCAGCAGCGAGCTCAGAGACTCCAGTGTCCTAAGCAGGGTGTGGATGGCATGGACAGGAGACTCAGGGCATCTCACAGAGGAGTCTGCTGCCCAGTAAATCCAGTACTCCTGGCCATTGCGGTCACCAAATATGGTCCCACAGATCCCTCAGGCAGTGCCACCCAGGAAGACCATCCACTGTTTATTTCTTTTTCCGGGATGGCCCTGTGCCAAACACCTTGGTAAGTTCCCACGAATCCCTTTTGATGTTCAAGTGACAGTTCCACCAGGTGGAAGTTTGCCTCCACTTAGAGGCAGGGCAGAGAAGAGGAGTTTACAGATGTGCTGCTCCTGCAGCTGAAGAAGGGGAAGGTGGAGTCCCTGCTGGTTGTGGATCCCCCGGAACCTCAGTTTCCTTATCTGTAGAATGGGGCATTGATGCCTGTGTGCCTGCTCCACATGCATCTCTTGAGAACCCTGTGCACATGAGGGACCTTTGAAAAGATGAGGCATCAGAACAAGGAAATCATGACAGTATCATACCTGGAAGAACTTAAGCCCACGTTCATGGTGAAAAGCTTGGCAGTCACCGGGACAGGATGTGGTAGATCAAGGTTTAAAACCTGGCCAGGTTTGGGCTACAGTCTAATGATGCACAGCAGAGGCATCATATGCTTGGACTGACACAGTGCTTCTGCTTCAGGATGCTACTTGTCATGTTGTTGAACAGACTGGTTATATAATGTTATTTCAAACAAACTTATTTAATTGTTAAGGTTTTACAGAAGGCACCTGGCGTAATGGTAAAGGCCCCAACCCCGAATCCCAGTGCAGTAGCCTTCTATGTGCCCCACCAGCCCCCAGCTTCCCTTGGAGCCTGGCTGCGGATCCTGATGGCCTCAGGGACTTTTAAAAACTTGGTGTTCGGGTGCCACCCAGATCAGCTAAATTAGAGCCCCTGTTGTTGGCATCCTTAAGCACTCTGCACACAGATGACCATGCATTCACTTTTGCAGCCAAGGGTGAGGCACTGCTCCCTGTGGGGCAGGTGTGAGGAGCCCACTTTGTAGGTGGAACCGTCTGTCTGTCCTGCTCAGCAGAACTGAGACAGAGGTGAACAAGTGACCCCGGGCTGTTCCAGTCAGTCTTTATTTTCAGGATGTGATGGAATGTTCTGTCATCCTCTGTGTCATGAAATGTTATTCTTAGGAATATCCCCAGCCATTTAAAACCATAAGACCATTGTCACTGCTGGCCATACCTAAGCGGGGTGGTGCAGCGCCGGCTGTGGTTGGGTCTGGGTGAAGCACCCCACTATTTGAGTACAGAGTCAGGATTCTCTGAGGAAACAGGCTTTCTCCCTGAACCATACATGTTCCCATGCCAGTCACCTCTGCCCTTAGGGCCTTGTGGCCCTATGTGATGCTCATTCCTCTCCACTCTTATCATTAAGGACATCCCAGCCACCTGGCCTTCTGGCCACCAGTGCCCCTGAGTCACCTCCTCCCTGTGCCTGGAACCATCTTTTCCTGATACAGTTACCCTCCTGTCCCCCCCTTCCCAGGCTTCATGGTCTCTTCCCATGTCCCCTCCACAGTGAGGCCACCAGGTGAGATAGCACTCCTCACACAGCCTCCCGCTGTGGGAAACTACACACTGCACTGACCTCCCGCTGGCCCTGAAGAAGAGTCTGAGGGCCCGGCTCCTCCCCTGTGAGCCTCCCTGCAGAGGAGGCTCCGCCTCCCATTTCTGTTCCCTCCACCCCTAGACCAGAGCTTGGCACATAGTAGGCACACATGGTAGGCACCCAGGAAGCATCAACAAAGAAGCAGAGGAGCACAACAGAGTCCCTCGCCTCAGGAGCTGGTGTCAAAGTCACCCATGGGGCCTCTCCAGTGGCCCTGGGCCTCCATCAGAGGAGCTTTGCGGTTGTGCCTGGCCTGAGACAAGGACAGATTTTTGACAAAACTAGCAAACGTGTCAAAGCCTGGGGAACTACCCCTCCGAGGCCCTGGTGTTCTGTTCAGAGCCGTCGGTGTTGGGGACAGCGAGGTGTTAGGAACAGTGAGGACTCAGTGTGGCTCTTCATGAGATGCTTTTTATTTTTAAAATGCCTGAAGGACTCTGTGCCTACCTGAATGTGCCCAGGTCTGTCCTGGTTCAAATGGCAGAGACAGGGGTGTGTGACAGAACATTTGGTGGTAAATATTTTTTAAAACTCCCAAAAAGAGAAAAGTTGCAAAGAAAACTAAGAAGCCATGTCTGGCCCCAAATGCACCTGTCTTCCTGTTCTGGGTTTTCGCACACACATGCTGGGTTCTTCTGAACCACGGAGCCAAGACCTGCTATGTGGGGGTAAAGTTGGTGATTCTTCACCCCTAACTATTGAAGAATTAAAAAAAAAAAAGACTTTTTTCAACCCACAGCTCCATTGTGAGAGCCCAGTGGTTTCAATCCAGTATTATTATCTCACCTGCAGACCTTCCTCAGAATTTTGCCCATTATCCAGAAAATGTCTTCTTTAGAGAATGAGAGGCAAATCCCTTGAAGTGTCTCCTCCTGTCTGTGCAGTGCCCTTGCATTCTGGAAACCTCAGTTGGTATTTCTGTGTGTGTAGTGACCCTGACACTCCTGAGAAGTGCTGGCCGCTGTCTTGTCCACAGTCTCCTGCTCTCGGTGGGTGGTGACTCTTGGGCCACACGCTAGCTTGCCCCCTGCTGATGGTGTCGTCTTCCATCTTCCCATGAGCTGTGCAGGGCAGGTTTCTCCACGAAGATGCTGTCCCTCATTTTGCCATTAGGGACCCTCTTGGAGGGCACTTTGAGACTCTGGAGACCTCCCTGCCTGCCTGGGACACTTCCTCAGTGTGAGCATCCACTGGTGGTTCTTGCCTGAATCCCACATCACCAGGCTGACTGCTGAGGGCGATGGTCGTTCCAAGGTCCCCCTCACTGCCGAGCCACTGCTCTGCTCCTGGGAGGGGCTGTTCTCCATGCCACACACCTGCAGCCTGGGCACACATACATGCACATGCACACATTTGTTTTCTTATTTCTCAGTGTGGACTCAGGATATCTTTTCAGCGGGTATGAACCCTCATAGTGCACGTGTGTTGTGACTGAAGTCCTCCCGTCTGACCTGTGTGGCTTCGAGGTCAAGCGTATCTCTGGTTGGGCACCGTGACTCTACTTTTTCAAGCACTTCCTTGAGTTCATTCTTCCATTCAGAAGAGACCTGCTGCCAGGTTGCTGGGTGCTGGGTCTCAGTGCCCGTGTGGGCCCAGTGGTGCCTGGTGGCAGAACTGTCCTCCATGTGGTAGAATGTGGTGCAACAGCCCTGGCCTCTGTCCCCTGAATGTCACTGGCACCTCTTATCAAGTTCTGATAACCAAAAACATGCCAGGTGTTCTGGGGGCTGGAGAGGGGACAGGGGCAGAATCGCCCTTATTGAGAACTGGACCCTCTTCACAGATGACCCCAGTAGAGACAAGTCTCTGTGTGCACACTTGTGCAGCGTGTGCATGTCTGTGGAAAAACACAGGCAAACACAAGGTGCTTATTTCTCTGTTCAAGCTGTGAGTTCCGCTGCTTCCTCCAGCCGCAGCCCAGGGTTGCTCAGGGGGGCCCGTGCCCCATGTTTGTCATCTATCCCTGTGGAAGAGTCTAGGCACCATGGCTCAGCCTGGCGAGCACATGTCCTAACTGCAGACTGGCCACCACTGGCTTGGATCCGACATGTCCCCAAAGGTCCTTGTGTTAAGGCCTGGTCCCCAGGCCTGTGCACAGCAAGGTGATGGGAACTCTAAGAGGGAGGCCCTAGTGGGAGGTCTTAGGTTGTGAGGGGGCATGCCCTCCAAGGGGACCATGGGACCCTGGTCTCTCTCATCTGCCTCCCTGTCGGACAACTGACTCTGTCTACCTCACATGTCACCCAAGATCTACCGGTCTGCTAAGCCTCAGACTGGAACCTCCACAACCTCGCACCAAGTCAGCCTCCTGCTGTGCGATGACTTCTAGTGTCCGTCACGGCAGCGGCCCCAGGCCTACCAGTCTACCTGGCCATGCTCCACGGTTGCTCTCTGAGCCCTGTGACCCTGGGCTGCAGGCTTCCCAGTCACCTCGATACCAGGAGTCTGGTTTAGTGGTCAGCAGTCTAAGGCTCATGGCCAACCACTTGTTTCTATAAATCGAGTTTTCCTGACACAGAGCCACAGCTGTTCGTCACCCTGTCACTGGCCACTGTCCTGCCACATGGCAGAGCCAAGCAGTTGCAAAGCCAGCACTGGTGGCAGCCTCACCCTTGTGGAGAAGTGTGTGTCCTGGTCTCAGGTCACCACATCTTGGTGCTTTCCACTGCCTGTCACTGTGGACCCCTCTACCTGCTCTGCTGCTGCAGGAGCAAGAATTGGTGCCCAGGCTTGTGAAGTAGGAGTAAGCAGGCCTTTGCCTGGGCGGGCAGCTCCGGGCTTCCCTGCAGGCCCCGTGTGGGTGCCCTTCCATTCCTTCCAGGGTCCTCCGACCACACCTGTGCTGACTGGAGCGCAGGAGGTGGCAGTGCGACTGGCCTTGCCCCACGCCTGCTCTCCAGGTTTCTGTTCCAGCCCCCACTGTGGTACTGGCCCAAGTTCTAGTGGGTTCCTGAACCCACTAGTGGCTCCCAGAGCCACATGGCAGCCCCTGGAGGGTCCCTGTCCTGGGTACTCTCAAGATGCCTGCAGACTCATCTGGGTGCTGGGATGGATGTATCACTTGGTGCTGTTGCAGAGAGGGCCCTGTCTCCACAGGCACCTGCTCCTGTTGGGGCTCCCCAGGCTCCCCAGGGTGCCTTCCTCCTTATTAGGAAGCGAATATAGTGTCAGTGACAGGACTGCTTCTTGGTGCTCACATGAGAAATTTTCTGCTCTCAAGTTGCCAGGACATTGCCTGCCCACATGTGTCCCTCGAGATCCCTGCAAAGCACACCTGTGACCCCAGTGACTCAGGAGACTGAGGCAGAAGGATTGTAAGTTCAAAGCCAGCCTCAGCAATTTAGGGAGGTCTTAAGCAACTGACTGAGGCCCTGTATCTAAATAAAACTCAAAAGGGCTGGGCGTGCGGATCAGTGGGGGAACCCCCCTGGGTTCAACCCTCAGTGCTGGGAAAAGAAAACCTGCAACTCCACATGTGCTCGGCCTTCGAAATGGTGCTTCTGTCCCTTCCTCTGTCCATCCTCTGGACTCCTCCACCTGCTGTCGGGAAGATGGAGGTCAGAAGATTCATGCCCTTAGTTGGCGTTAGGACTGCCATGCCTGGTTCAGGAGAATAGTGCAAGGTGACGTGGAGTGGCTTGGCGTCCATAGTGAGGTGAGGTCCTAGTTCAGGTTCTGAGCATTGAAATGGGTCCCAAAGATGTGAGATGGACGAAGCCCTTTCTGTGTGCATATTGCACGGGGCGGGAATGGGAACCCAGCAGAGCTTGCCAGCCCCTTGAGATGGAATGGCCCTCCTGAGCCAGCCTCCTAAACCAGGCCTGAGGTGGAGGGGTGTCCACTGCTGGGGCCAACTGGAGACTGAGTGCAGCCACCTGCTGTTGTGGGGGAGCTCACTCCATTTCCTCTGCCACCCCACACGTGGCTCCATGTTCCTGGGACCCCAGCTACATAGTGGCAACCCCAGGTGTAGTCTAATTGGCGACAGAGGTTTCTGGATTTGGGGTGATGTGGAACAGTCCCAGGGGCCAGAGGCTCAGCCTCCATGGTCCTTCTAGGAGCAGGAGAGACAGGAGATGGGCAGAGCAAGGCGGGGCATGTGAGAGCCAGTCATCGCCATGGCTGGTGACCTGAGGATGTTTGTGGTTCCCAGAATTGTCCTGGTGAGGCCGGGCACAGTGGAGAGGGGAGAAATCGGCAAGGCATGCCACAGATGAATTCCTGAACTGGTTTTTCTCCACCTTTCTTTTGAATTTTGTCCCACCTCCTCCCAAACATTGGCAGTGGACAAAAACACCAAAGGGTGCTGAGTAGGGTCTCAGTGTCCACCTCTGCCTGGCCACACTCTCGTGACGATTTCATCAGCCTGAATTATCCACTTTATTTTCTTGTAATGAGATCAACCCTATATGCAGCAGTGGGCAGGGCATCTCTGGGTCTCATCAACTTGCTCCACAGAGGTGGGACCCACTGGCGTGTGTGCCCCTGGCCAGAGAGGGTCTCCATCTGCCTCATGGGAAGGAAGGGAGTGGGAGCTGTTCCCAGGCCTGGCTCAGCCCGGGGTCAGGCCAGGGTGTTCCTTCTGGGGAAAGTTTCTTTTCATTGTCTAGCAAACTAGTCCGACAAGCATGTGAGACGGAGAACTGTTCCTCTGCCACAGCCTAGAAATGGCCTCGTCAGGCTGGTCCCTTGATCCTGAGTCCCCTGTCTATCTTGCTCCTTGCTGGGGATCTCAGGACCCACCAGGAGGGTTCTCCTGTGCCCAGGATGCTCCTCCTCAGCTCTCACCAGAAGGACTGGGGAGGTGTCGCTTGCTCAGCACCAGGGCATCTTCCTGGGGTCAAGGGCATTCGTAACAAGTGCCCACTAACATGGCTCCTGACAGGTGCCAGGGACCAGAGGCCATGCACAGTGAGGTGACAATTCCCATTTTGCAGGTGATTGAAAATGGGCCTCAGGAAGGTGGCAGCAAGTGCAGCTGCCTGCAGACTCTGGGGCTTCGGGGCTTCGGCGACTCCCTGTCAGAACCAGGCTCCCTGCAAAAGCTGCCCACTGTGCGGTGCCTGGCAGGTTAGAGACTGAGGCCTGTCACCTCCACGTGCCCTGCCTGCCTGCCACAGTGGCCACCTTACTTCCTCCTCCCTCCCCTGTCTCCCCAGCAGTGCCCTGAGAGGTGCTGATGGGTTTTCTTGGTTGGGCGGGGGGGCTGCAGCCAGGGGAGTTTGAGGAACACTGTGTCTGCTCGATCCCCAGGTGAACCTCCACACTGCTCACGGCCAAGGCCCTGACGGGTCTGCAGCAGGGATGCATGCCAAGTGGACAGCACCCAGGCCGCTGGGTCCCAGGGCAGTCCATTAGCATCCTGCAGGGAGGGTTGAAGGGGCACTGATTTAAACATGTTATCTTTTTAAAACCCACTTTCTGTGACGTTCTTCACCCAAGGGCTGCACTCCACTTTGGTGTGTGGTGCTCGGCCTTCGACACTTCTTGGATCCTCCACTGGTGCTGGGCTCTACCCCAAGCACAGGCCTTGGAGAACGCTGGGCCTGGCTGCGAGTCGGGGCTCGCTACCAGCACCTTTTGGCAGATCCATTAGGCAGCCTACACCTCGGCTTTTCTGTTCACAAAATGGGCCCACAGTCCTGCCACCTGATGGCTAGGGACAGGGCACGAGGAGTGTTAGGATGCAATTTCTGTTCTGTTTTCCTCTCATCCTTTAATCTTCTGATTTCTAAGTAGTAACAATTACATGGCTGGTGAAACAGCAGCGTGTACACATGACCTTTATGAAAACATCTGCATAGTGGAGACACTCGGAACCCACAAGGGGGACATGGAGGAAACTAACTCTCAGCACCCCCTGCAGGTCCCCACGGGTCCCTTCCACTGTTCTGTTAGCAAGGAGCTTGCTCTGGGGTATTTGCCAGGTGCATGCAGGATCCACGGTCCCCAGACCATGCTGCATCACAGTCCCTGCTGGGAGGGGTCATTCAGCACAGGCCCAGCCAGGAAAGTGTCTGCACCTGGGTGAATGCCATGCAGAAAGTCTCAGTGGCAGGGCCCTTGTGTCCTCATGGAGCTTAGTACCCCTGAGAAGCCACAGTATGTGAGGACAAACCCCTGTGGGCACTGGCACATGCAGACACCCAGAGTCAAGGTCATAAAGGTCCACTACCCGCCCCAAGAGAGTAGCTGGCACAGGGAGGTGAGGTAAGTCCTCCTGCTGGAAATGGACCAGCCCTTTGGGTCTCTTAAGACCCAATCAGAACGGAGCTCAGGCATGGAGGTGGCACGCAGCATCTTTGTGTTTGGTGACACTGTTTAAAATGTGTGACGCTTGCTGGCATTCTGTGATCTCTAGTCAAGGAAGCTGGGCTGCAGGCTGCTTCTCAAGGAGAAGAGTTGGTCGACTGGGCCCCTGTGTCCCCTGCCCATCCCAGTGAAGCAGTGGCCTTGTCCTGGAGGCTGGCACTCAGCTGGGGCCTTGCTGCAACCCCAGAGCTGCTGATGCAGAAGTGCTGGGCTGGGGTGGGGGGCATCTCGGATGAGCTCCTGGGTCTGCTCGTGCCACTGGCTTGTACCCCACGTGCCCCTGCCCCATCCGTCTTGGCTCACTTCCATCTTCCCTGCAGCCATGGGGCCTCCACCTTGGACAGGGCCAGCCTCCCACTGCTCCTGCACAGCCCATGTCCTTCCACACACTGCACTCTCTCTCGTCCTCAGACTGAGGAGTGAACCAGGGTCTCTCTACCAGGGAGTTGAGCTACATCGCCAGCCCATTTTATTTTAATATCAGGTCTCTCTCTATAAGTTGCTTAGGGTCTCACTAAGTTGCTGAGCCTAGTCTTGAAATTTTGATCTGCCTGCCTTGTGTCCTGCAAGTCACTGGGATTATGGCATGCACCCAGCCCTCTTTCTCTTGATTGGGAACTGCCTTACCCCATGGTCATCAGCTGGCTCTGGACAGGATAGGCAAGGAGACTGCCTTCCAGTGCCAGGTCCCCTCTGCCAGAGCCTCTCAGTCTGTCTGTAAACATGGCCTGGCTCTGATTCAGAGATGCCATTCAATTTCTCACCCCTGGGATTCCTCATATAGAAATTGAGAGGGTTGTACTTGCCTGGCAGGGACCCTGGGAAGGGCTGCTGAGGGAAGCTGAAAGCTGTCCTCGGAGCCGCGCACTCTCTTTCCCAGAAACCAGGCTGTTTTTCAGCCTTCTATAGGCAAGAGGGAACATTGCTGCTGATGGCGATCAGGTGAACTTGCACATGGCCCTGGCTGACAGGAGCACTGGGTGATGGGGCAGTCGAGCCTCAGGTGCTCTTCCCAGGGAGAGGTGGCAGGACCACGGAAAGGGCCATCTTGAAAGGGCTGTCAGTGGCCCCGAAGCCCTGCCACAGTGTGTGCACACCCAGCCAGGGCTGCCGCACGGGCCACATCCTCTCTGCAACCAGACAGGCATGGTTCTCGGCATCACGGTTCAGACGCTGGGCCCTTGGTGAAGCCCGAGTTGCCCCTGTGTTCCTGCTGTGATTTCTTCACTGCAATGGAGGAAGTAAATACAGGTCTCTGGAAGGACCCACAAGGTCCTGGTGACTCTCCCCATAGCAACTTGTGGGTCACATAGATAAGAGTGTTCTCCTTGGCACAGCATCTGGATCACTTGCCCCCAAATGTGACCCTGCTACACCACAGCACGTGGCTAGATGAGGTGATGCGCAGTGGACGGGGACCTGATGCTTTGGGAGAACCCCAGGCCTTGCCCCATGATGACGTGAAGGTAGGAAGTCATCTGAGAGCCAGGCAGCCCCAGGGTCTGTGGCCGCAGCAGCGTAGGAGCCCCCCATCTTCAAGGGACCTCTCCTAATGAAAGGGAAAGTGGGATGGTGAAAGGCACCACTCAGGCAGCGATCATACCTGACAGAGTGGCTGGCGGGGCAGAGGTGGGGCAGTGGGGTGGCCAGGGAGGACTTCCAGGGAGGCAGTGTCAGCTGAGGACTGAGTGGCAAGGCACCATGGTGGACAGAGCAGGTGCAGAGGCCTGAGGTAGGCACATACCCCCTCCCCTACAGAGCCTCGAGGAGGAACCCCAGGGTCCTTGCCATGAGGAGAGGGTGTGAGGCAGTAGAGTGAAAGGGCAGGGGTCTGCTTGGGTACCGCCTCATCCCGAGTGAGAAGTTGGGAGGTTACCAAGGGTGCCAGAGCCACCAGAGCTGAGACGCAGCTGTGACACCAGGTGTTGAAGGCCCCTGCAGAAGCAGCCCTGGAGCCACAGTGGGAGCGGGGGCCACAGAAGTCCCTGGTGGGATGGAGGGGCGGGTTTGTCTAGGTGTCCCCATGGCCCATCTCCCCAGCCTGCCCCAGCCAGGACCTCAGCCATATGGAGATCTAAGGAAAGGGAGACCAGGAGTCAGGACAAGTCACAAGGCCATGCCCATTACCAGGGAGCTTTACATTCACCCAAAGTCAACGGTGCAGCCTGAGGACAAGGATGCAGGTGGCCAGCAAAGGTCAGGAGCCCTCTGCCCTTGACCTGGTCTGTGGGATTGGTGGTACCCAGGTCTCTTGTGTGTCTGTGATGGAGTGGGGCTCAGACCTGCCTGGCAGCTGTCCCTGGGAACCAGCCTAGTGACTGGCCCTCCCTTGACATGCTCCTGGACCCTGGCACACTCAGGAATTTGGCTGATAAGGACAGGCGGGGAGTCTCTGTGGACTCAGAGCAGGAGCACAGGCCTGGGGCCAGCCGCTCACTTCTGGCCTGGCTCTGCTCCTTGCTACCCGTGTCCTCAGGTGAGTCTGCACCCCTGAAGCCAGTACCAGCTCCCTGAGTGACCATGGCTTCTTTTGCCTTAGTTTTCACCACCTAGAAAATGGGAATGATGCCATGCCTCATGAGGGTCCTGGGAGTGTGTGACCACCAGGTGCTGGACATGCACCAGGCTCAGGACACATGCTGGGGTCGTCTGCATGGTTCCATGTGCCTCTGATGTGCCCAGAGGTTGGTGGTGGTGGCCTATTTGAAGGGCTTTTAATCCTAAGTGATGTGGCCATTTTTTCTCACCTCTAGAGGGAACAGAGGAAGCCGGCAGCTGGCCCTGACACAGCCAGCCCCGTCCTGCTCTGTGTCCCTGGTGGCAGCAGACTTCCTCAGCAGGGCCGTGAGCACAGGCGGGGAGGAGGCACAGAGACCCTCCCCAGTGGCCTCAGCACTCAGCTGGCCTCTGGTTCTCCCAGCAGGTCCAGAGAGAGATCAGGACTCATGTCCTGGGAGCAGGGGGCCCAGCTTGGTGCCTGCCTGGCGCCTGCCAACTGAGCCTTGGAACCGCCGGGAGCAGCGGGAAGACAGCTCAGCATCTCTGCAGGGCTCTCTCCCTCCTCTGCTTCCATCTCCAGCCCACCTCTGCCCCCAGGAGGGAGAGACACAGGGTGATTCGGGCCTTTTCAGTGGTACCCACGGCCAGTGCTGCAGGGTTGTCAAGGGTGCAGCTTGTGGAGGGAGTTGGGCGGGTGCCTGGTGCAACCTGGCTTTGTGCACCAGGCTTAATATGACCCGGCCTTTCCCACTCCACAAGAAATTAGAAACGTGACAACAAACTCCACTTGCCACAAACCCATGAACCCACGACAATCATGTGACCCCGATCACGTGCCTCGTCTGTGCAAGGGGCAGGGCGGGGTAATTGGCACACCCAGGTGAATGGCATAATTGGAAGAGCAAGGTGTGAGTGTGGGGTGAGGAGGCCTGCGGCCTGGTGGCCTCCTCATTCACAGCTTTGGATATTTGCTATTTTGTGGTTTCCATTATCCACACAGTTGGGAGCAGCTAGGGATGAGGCCCCTGACCTGCTGGGCCTGCTCCTGGGCTGCCCACCCAGCCTGTCCCCTGACCTTCGCCCTGGGAGGTGGGTTCCTGCAGAACTTCCCTGGGAGGGTTTCTGACCTGGCATTGGAGCAACCTCACCATGGCCTGGCCATGTTTTGATCTCGCTTATCTCCGGAACTCACAGAGCTTTGATGGTTTCTCCCCCAACATTTCTTTCCCTCCTCTTAATTCTCTCCCCATATCTCTCTGCTATCATTAGCATTGGCCTAACGTGATCTCACATGCTCTCACCAGTGTTTGGGGTCACCCAGGACAGGACAGGAGCGCTCCTGGCCTCGGGTCCCAGGGCTGTGGATGTGACTGCCAGTCATCTCTCGGGCCCTTGGTTTTCTCAACTGTAAGCCAAGAGCTGGCATTGCTCTCGTGCCCAGTTGCTGTCACCCTGAAGGTGGTGTGTCTCAAAGACCCAGCCCTGGCAGGCCCCCCTTGGTGGCAGCAGTGATGGCGTGTTGAAGACTCAGGACACTGGGTGCTGAAGCCAGGGGCTTCTGAAAGTGTCTGTAGATGCCAGAAAGTTCCTTCATGATCCAGCCCCATCCTCCAGCTCCACCGTACCCTGCTCTCCAGAGCTGCTCCCCTGCAGCTGCCAGGGCCTCCAGACACAGCTTTTCACTGGCTCTGCCTTCCCTGAGACCCCCACTCCCATCCCTGCCGAGTTCCCTGGTGGACCCAGTGCCCCTGATGAGCTCTGCAGTATCCCCTCCACCTGTGTGATCCCTGTGGAGGAGCACGGTGTCCTCCAGAGCTCTGCTGGCTTTGGCTCAGACAGCAGAGGAAGGCTCAGGGTGGGATATGGAGTGTGGGGAACAGAGCTTGTGTCAATCCAGCCTGAGCCCCGCAGGCACCTCCCAGGTCCTGCCTGCTCAGGATGGGGTTCCAGGCTGGACATGGAGGCAGACTGGACCTCAGGCCCAGAACCTGGGGCCTCCCTGGCCTGGCCACACATGCACAAGTCTGGGATCCCCCAGCAAATGGTTTTCCTGTTGGGAAGGGGAGGACAGGTGTGCCAGAGCCTGCAGCCTACAGTCTTGGAGTGGAACTGAAAATTTCCATCAGCACCCGCCAGCTGACTGTTTCCTGCCTGGCCCGCTTGCTGCCCAGGGCCAAGGAGAGGACAGTGCACCCCCAGAGTGTGCTGCCTGTGGGCCTCACCCACTGTGTCATGTGAGCCTGGAGCACCTGTCTCCAAACCCGGAGGCACTGCCGACCCCTCCTCCTCTGAGGGCCTCAGTGCTCAGACTCCTGTTTGCCTTTTGTTTCCAGCACCTTCGGGGAGCTGAAGATGGTGCGCTTGCCAAAGAAGATGGCCAGGATAGGTATACACAGGGGCCTCAGCTTTGTGGACTTCCTCACAAAGCAGGATGCCAAGGTAAGCTGTGACCCCTCCCTGCCCAGCCTCTCCTTCCAGACTCTGCAAGAGAGGCTCCTGGCCTCCTCAGTGCAGCCTGGGGCTTTCCTCCTCTTCCCTTACCTACTAATTCATACAGCAGCCTTGGAGGAATGCCTCTGGGTGTTGTGTCTGCAAGACGGTATGGTGCTGGGTTTCCCAGGCCTCTGCACACCAGAGAGAGAACTCTGTGGTCCAGGTGGACCTGGGCAGGCAGGGTGGGAAATGCTGTGCAGTATATCTCTCAGAGGGGAGAGGGAAGGTCAGGGTGCAGCCTGTGTGGACATGGCTTCCCCATCACCTTTGTGCCCTGGTGGTTCTGGCTTGCGCTGGTCATGCACGTGAAGCATCCCAGGTGTCCCTCCATGTGTGCATGTGTGCTGCCCTTTCACTGGGCTCCTCCAGCTAGAAAATGCTTGCTGGGTTGCTTGGATTTTGGGGTACTGGGGACGGAGCCCAGGGCCTTGCACTGCTGAGTCAGATCCAACCCTGAAACTCTTTGAGGTGAGGCCTCTGTTTGGAGGTGGGGCACAGCAAATTGGCCTTGCTGTGGTACTGGGTCCTTGCCTGCCACCAGCAGGCATTTTGCTCTGTCCTCGGTCACTGCACTCTCAAGCCCAAGCTCCAGTGGGCAGGGGACTACTGGGCTTCCCTGTGGGCTTCCCCCCAGGAGCTCTGACTGCAGGTGCCATTTCCCCTTCCTGGAAGCAGGTGGCCCTGCCCTGTTGGAGGCTATGCCATGCGGACTATGCCAAGATGGCAGCCGGCAGCCAGCCAGAAGTTGTTTTGATCACATCGGTGGTGAGGAGGTTGGTTAGCATAAACACACTCAGGTGCTTTATCATTGACCATGTTCAAATGAGTCCACGCACACAGCACGTGCACAGGTGTTCCCGAGTGCTCCTGCTCGGGCCTGCTTGTTTTGACCTTGTCATGATTGGGCAGCTGGCTCTTCGCCTGATCTTCGCATAACTGGTGTGGCCCTGCCCTCCGCCTCCTGGAGGGAATATAAGCGGGCAGTAGGCATAAGGCAAGAAGAAGCAAGCAGAAATCAGAAGCAGCAAGCAGCAAGCAGGAGGCAGCAAACAGGAGGCAGCAGGCAGAAGGCAGATGGCAGATCGCTGGGCGAAGAACTGAGAACACACCTCTAGGTTGTAGATCACAGATCACAGTCTGCGGGACACATCACTAAGAAGCACCTCAGATAGATAGCACCTTTAGCACGCACCTCTAGTATGTACCTTTAGTTCACAGGATGCAGGACACACCTCTAAGAAGAAGAAGCAGAACTCTAAGAAGAAACAGATCTCTGATAAGCATAGAAGCCTGTCTTTCTCTAAAACTTCCTCTATAAGCAAAGCCTATCTTCCTCTCATAGCTCTCTTCCTCTAAAATCAAGTAAGCTTCTTTTCCTCTATAAGCTAGAGAATAAGCAAGCAAGCAAGGAAGCAGCACAGGAATAGAAGTAGTTTATTTCCAGTCCACCTCCGATAAATACCCGTGCAACTGTTGCTGCAGGCGGTAAAATATATCTGCAGGATTGTTGCTGCTGGTGGCAACACTGCCCCGCACCAGCAAGGAGTCCTTCAGAGGGCAGGTGCTTCTTGAAACTGCCCCTGGTGTCCCGAGGGGTCCAGTGAGGGTCAGCTGCTTGGGCTCAGGGTACAGCCCGTGGTCACAGCACAACCCCATGGGCCATGGGACACCCCTTGGAGGCCTGCCCGCCCTCACGCCATGCTGTGGATGTGTGGCCATGTTTGGACACTTGCTCCTCTCTCCTGGGCTGGCAGCCTTTCTGTGCCTCCCGTCAGGGCCCAAGGGACAGTCCCCTGTGGGCAGCAGGCCCGTGGCAGCAAGGGAGGCAGCAGAGGTGGGCTCCCAGGTGGAAGCACCCACCCTAGCTGGGCACAGTAGGTGGCATGCTGGCCCGCCCTGGCATATGGTGAGTGCTGCATGTGGGATTTTGGACAAGGTGGCAGGGAGACCCTGGCTCCCCAGACCTGTGGTCCATGGCTACATCAGAGGAGAGTGAAAGCCAGGATTCCTGGGCAGCTGCCAGAAACCTGGACATTGGGGAGGCCTTGGGGCCAGGTGGGAGCTGCTCAGTGCCCTCAGGGGCTGCACGGCTTCTGAGCAGAGCTCAGACTCAAGGTGTGCTGCCCAAAAGGAGCTCAGGTGTCATGGAGTTTGAAAACACTGTGGCATTTTCCCTGCCCCTTGAGGAAAGCAGTCTTGATTCCACTGGAGCATTTAGAACCAGGAGTCAATGAAAAAATTAACAGTGCATAAAATCCTCAAATGAAGTGTAAGGAGCAATGAGTTAGATTCTTTTTTTTTTTTTCCTTTTAAGCAATCCCCATTTTCCATAATTCCTTGAAGATTTCTTACTTTTTGGAATACCTCTCTTTTTCTTTTTCTACAAATACCTAATATAAATAAATAGACAATAATATACCTGATTAACAGTACTTCAGATTTCTTTTTTTTAATTTTATTGTAAACAAATGGGATACATCTTTTTTCTCTGTTTATACATGAAGTAGAGGCATACCATTTGTGTAATCATACATTTACAGGGGTAAAAGTTTTTTATTCATTCTGTTATTTTTTCCTTCCCCCACCCCTCTTTTTCTTGTATACAGTCCCTCCTTCCTCCATTCTTGCCCCCTTCTCACCTCCTATTATGTGTCATCATCTGCTTATCAGTGAGATCATTCGTCCTTTGGTTTTTTGAGTTTGGCTTATCTCATTTAGCATATATTCTCCAATTTCATCCATTTGCCTGCAAATGCCATAATTTTAATATTCTTTATGACTGAGTAATATTCCATTATATATATATTTATACACACACACACACACACACACACA
The DNA here is from genome assembly GCF_902686445.1 of Sciurus carolinensis. NCBI lineage: Eukaryota > Metazoa > Chordata > Mammalia > Rodentia > Sciuridae > Sciurus > Sciurus carolinensis. Next base: position 539,690 of record NW_025920116.1, read on the forward strand.
CACACACACCCCACAGTTTCTTTATCCATTCATCAATTTCTTGATCTTGGTGAAGAGAGATTGATTTGTCTAAAAACAAAAAAAAAATTCATTTATATTTTCAGTATGGATTGTGGATAATGTAAACCAAACAAACAATGGAACAGCTACTAGTTGAAGATATCTCTTTCTCAAAAAGGAAATGCATTTTACTCAAGAATATGACTAATGTTATAAACTTCTCCAATCGATATTATCTTCCTAATTATGAGGGGAAAAAACTGAAGGTTTTTTTTTTACCCTATGTAAATGTATGATTACACAAATGGTATGCCTCTACTTCATGTACAAATAGAGAAACAAGTTGTACCCCATTTGTTTATAATTTTTAAAAAAGCAGTATTATATATCATAAAGCAAAGCAACATACTCAGTATGTAATGGACAAACTACAGGAGTACAAAGTTAGGAAAAATATGCAAAACAGTATTGTCAGAGAGGTTTTTGCTAAGCTTTCAAAAATGAACCTTTCATCACAGTGTCTTTTATAAATCCTCAGAGCAGAAACTATTTTATAAATCTCTGTACCACTCCCAGAGTGTAGATCTGTATCCAAAAAAATTCCTTATGTGACTATACGTCTTGATCTCATGAAGTCACTGTTTTCATGGAATCTGGAAGGTAAGCCATATGACTTAGACAAATTAATGCCATCAAAGTTTCAGCTAACAATGATCTATAAAACCAAAGAGATCTGATCTATGCCAGGAACTTTTCAGACTATTCTGTAGATGAGGTAGGGACTCTTCATAGGGAAAATAAATATAAAATAAATATTTTTAAGAGTTATATATATTTATGAACTATGTTCATACCAGCCCTATTGGCCATAATAAATGGAATCTTAAGAATAAGCTGTCAAAGATAAATAACCTGGACATCACTGGCCTTTTCAAATATTCTGATTTTTAAAAATTGCTAACATTCATGGTTTTCAATAAATAGTCACTTAAATGAATACAGAAGACTGAATTATGTAATATGGTCATCCAAATGTTGACATAAAGATTCAGTTTTTTTGTTAAAGATGATGCAAAACTTCCAATCACATGAGGGGCATTGGAGAATTTCTTGCATAATACTACACAGATCTTAAAAGTGTAAATTTTGCAAAACTTGTTTTGTTTCTGTATGAATCAAAGGACTGCCCTAGGAAAGACAGCACATTCAGTTGTATTGAACACCAGCTGCACTGCTGAATTTTTCCTAGAGCACATATAAGATTTTGGCATCCATCTCTGCCACAGTGTGAAATTTTTTTTAAGTTAAAATTCCAAATTTTAAAAATGACATCTGGCTGTTGTACGTCCTCAGTATTGTTCAGATAAAAGTGCAGGGGCTGGGGATGTAGCTCAGTAGCAGTGTGTTTACCTAGCATGTGGGAGGCCAGTTTGATCCTCTGCAGAGCAGGAGAAGTGAGGTAGTTGCTGATTTTTTCCTAATTTAAATAACTCAAAGAAATACTATAATTTGACTAACACTTCCAATGAGCCAATCATCAGAAAACAATTTTCTGAATCTAAATGTCACAATGTTCCTATTTGGTTTGAATTATCACTGTAAAATATAAATAAAAATAAATCACATTCTCAATTTAATTGTGTTTGCCTAAATGAAAATGTAGTATTAAGCAGGACACATTTTCATTTTGCTACCTCAAAAAACACAAATAAGGACTACAAATTTTCTAGTTCTGATTTTCCAGTGCATCCTGACTACCCTTCTTCTTCCGGACAAACATACTTTGCTATTAAAAACATGTTGAGAGACTGGGAGTGTAATTCGGTGGTAGAGGGCTTGCCTACCAGCATGAGACCCTGAGTTCTATCCTCAGCAACACAAAACAAACAACATCAACAACACATCAAGAATTTAGAAACTATGTCCACGAAAGGGTAAAACACAGTAACATTTTAAGTATTTTATAGAAACCTTTTAAAAAAGAGAGGAAGCCCATATAAAAATAACCTTATTTAATAAAAAGAAAGAGTTCCCTTACAGAAAGCTGTCTTGTGCACTTACAGACTAGTACTAGAATAAGGGGAGCAGGAAGGTTTTGTAAAGAGAACCAAGAAAGTGGTGCTGTTTAAAATGAACTGAGGTGTGGGTAGGGGACAGAGTACACTGCCATGAAAGCTCACTTAGCCTTCACAGATGGAAAGACACTGTCCCTGTCTATAGCTCAAACCACTGGAAACTAATTACAAACTGGTACTGAAAAAGGTGGTGAGAAGTGACACCCACTTCCTTGGCTATGATGTGGCTGACTTATGATTTCACCATAAAACGGAGATAACTCATTTTCTTTTCCGAGTTGTTGGACAGGTTAAGGTAATATATATAGAAATATTCTCTCCCTTTCTTCTTTTTTTAGATGTACAAAAGGATGCTTCTTTTTGAGGAAGGCATGAAAATGAAGTTAATCCCACAACACAAAACCACAGCAGGCTTCCCACTATGTACCAAATGTGGGCCACAGCTCAGAGGAAGGGGTCTTTCTGTGCTTCTCACTTTGTAATGGAAAGAGCTGCCCAACCAGGGAAAGCTCAGTTCTGTGACAACTTAGCAAAGTAAATCAGAGGGAAATCTGTCCTGGTTGTACATTAAATTAGTACGTAAAATGCCACCTACCTTCCTAACTAAAGTGAAATATGAGGATGCCTTGAAGAACAAATACTTCCCAACAGAATGCCCAGATCAAACCAACCAAGATTTGGAGGTGTGTTAATGATTATACAGGATAGAAACATAGCTCACCTTTATTATGGTTCTAATGTCTATACTTATTTTTTGAAACATCTTAACTAATAATTCATCACAGTCAGTCTTCAAATCTTGAAAACAAAAAACCTTAGAAAAACCATCAACATCAACAATGTCTGGCTAAAATTATTACTATTATTGCAAGATATTACAGATAGAAGAAACTTCCACATTTTCAAGAATGCTTTGAATCTGCTAAACTTAGTAACAAAATATTTTTACTTAAAACAAGTGTCAATATTACTTTGATCTCAACTGCAGTCAAGTAACCTCCCAAGGGAAAAGAGACTGAAATTTAATACTTATAAATAATTCATGAGATTTGAGTTTTGAAGAGGATGAGGTTTTTGTTGTTGTTGACTTGACTAGTATTTTTAGAATTTTATTAAGACTTCTGTTCTCTACCTTCTTTTAATGTTTGATATATAATCTAATGTCTGGGATAATTTTCAAAGTTTTGGTAGTTCTAAGTTTCTTGTAAATCTCATAATCAAACTTCATTTACATTAATTTCTTATGGTTAAAAATTCTATCTGTGTTCAAGCATACCAGTAAAACATGAGCTATTTAATAGTCTTTTTTGCCACAAGATTACACTTTGGATATTATTTAAAAATTATGTATATTCCAAAAAGAATGGCACCTTTATTCCTCCTTCTATTCTCTTTTTCCCTAAAGAAAAGTTGTTAGAAAAACATATGCATTTTCATACACTGCAAAAAAAAATGAGGCACAGGAGCTAGAATTCTAATTTAAGTAAAAAAAAGAATGCATAAATAATTTGATGTCAGGTTTACACCACTAATATTCTATCTGGCTGAATACCATATTTTGTGAGCAGTGAAGTTAGTGTTGTCTCTTACCTGATTAATACAGATTTTTAAAAATTAAATAAAAATAAAGTCATCTCTGAAGGAGACTAATAGAAGTGAGAGGTGTGTAACTAGGTAAAGCAGGAGTTGAGGACACAGTGTCTATGACGACTCTCTTTCTTTTCTAACAGGTTTTTAAAAACAGAATTCTTTCTCTGCTCAGTGTTGCCTTAGAACCACTATGGTTTTGTAAAATCTATAACAGTAATTATATGTAATCATCCACAAGTACATTTACTTGTCTTAAGCTATAAATAGTATATTAGGAATGCTAATATATCTCCATTGGCTTATTTGTAGAAAGAAAATTATATTATATATTTATATTTATATAAAGTTAACACTGAGGACAGAGGAAAGGGAATGAGTATCATCAGTGTATCATCAGTCTCTTGGGACACAGAAACCAAATTGGGGTCTTGAGGCCACCTGGGTCAAACAGTGTCTGAGGAAGAGTCAGAGGAGGCAGAGATAATGAAATTGCCACTGTTGGAGTGCCCACTGACTGGGCAGCCTGCTGGCTGAGGTTGTTACAGGTAAGCACAGTTGGTTGCTCTGGACCTCAGATAAGGTGCTGCAGCTCTGATACACACTGAAGTTGGTTTTCTGGACAGGGATGTTGCCCTTCTCACACATGGTCTTCACCATCTTGGCCAGCTTGTTCTTTCCAAGGTCCTGGCAGTTGTACCAATGCAGAGCTTCCAAGTTTACAACTGGCTTGATGGACAAGTAGAAAGGGGCATCCTCATAGCACATGGCAGGGGCCACCGATGGGCATACTCTTTATAGTCCTGTACAGGGCAGGTCTGTGGGCCATGCTGGGTGGCCACACATGAATCTGTCCCCCCCCCACTCTCTTGGTTTTAGCATTCAGATCACCAGTGTCTTGAACCATCCAGTCCAAGTACTCCAGTCCCGTTTCTGTTCCTCAGAGCCGGATATCACCCCATTTCAAGGTAAATCCATGGAAGCCTGTGCAGTGACCAAAAGCTTGTGTGTTATTAAGACAGACTAGTTTGAGCAGACCCTCAGGGTTATATCAGCTTAGCTGTCCTCTTTTCTGCAGGATGAGCTCATCAGTAAAGGTGAGCTTCATGGACTTGTGTGGTTTATTTCTTTTTCCTTTGCAGCAGAGTTCAATCTGCTTCTGTCTGAGGGTCTCTTAGGAACATTTGAATTCCTTATCCCTGGTGATACTGTAGCCATACCTGTGTTCTTTTAGATACCATTCCAGCCCAAACTGGTAATTTGCCAAACTGTTGGGTTCATACTCAGACCCACCCTTCTGCCTTGAATCAACAGAGGCAAGGTAGGCATCCAACTCCTTGCAAGGGATGACATAATTCCCTCTTGTTTCAGAAGGGTACTTGGAGATGAGTAACTCATGGAAATTGCAGAGCACAGTCTGTGTGCTCTGGATGGTTTTCTCATTCTGCTCCCTGCTGAGCTCAGCTGCTCTTTCATCCTGGTCTGATATGCACTGTGTGGTGACCTCAGTAGTTGTAGTTGGTGCAACTGGAGGCTACTGCTGACTGGAGCTCAATTCTGGCTCTGGATTGACTGAGGGAGAGAGGGCTACCTCACAGGGTGAGACCTGGCTGGGCAGATGGGACAGGAATCTTCAGAAGCAACTTGCTCATCCTGTCCAGGAAACTGCAGGGCAGACAAAGGGATACTTATCTGTTTGTTAGGATGGGATGTACTCAGAGACATCTGCATGGTCACCTGCTGTTTGGTGCCATGGGTACCAGTGGGTCCTCTGTTTGGTGAAGCCAGAGATACTCTAGCAGTCTTTGGGAGGACTGGTCTGGAAATCACAGAAGGAGATGCAGACATACCTTGTGGGTCTAGCTCTGTGTTAATGGCAGATGTTACATGGGAAATCAGCTTAGCAGACCCCACACAGGAGGGACCAGCATGAGTTCAGGCTTGGGTTTTGCCATCTGAGTCAAGGACAGGGCTGGTCCATCTACCCCTCCAGTCAGCTCTGCATTTGCCACAATGTAATAATCTTCTGGAATTTCTTGTTTGATTTTCTTGATGATGACATCATTGCTGCATTCGTCAACCATTTGTGTCTGGGAACTTGAATGGAGGGAAGATGGAACTATTCCAGGCCATTTGTGAGCAATTCTTTGAGGTCTTTGGGTTTGGGGTTCAAAGTCACTATCTTCAACTCTAACAGAAGACTCACAAACCATGTCAAACAGGGTGTTTTCATCTTCGTGCTATTCAATAGCTTCATCCTGTTCTGAGGGTTCACTGCAATGAGAAGTCACAAGAGTCTCTGACTTTGCTTTTACTGGTCTCCCAGGGTACCTTTCAACAGGACTAATCTGTGTCTCAGAAGGCACCCCAATTATACTGGGACTATCAGAGTTAAAACTTCTGTTGTCCTGGAAACAGACCTTCTCTTGGGACCCAGCTCTACAAGTAGCTGTTAGTGGCCAATGATAAGCATGGCCAGCACTACAGCCCCACATTGCAGTCAGGTTCCTATGGAAACCTTCAGAAAACAAATGTTTCAGGTTTGGAATGAGGCTGCAAATGTTCTCATGGCTGTGGACCCAGCTGACCAATTTGGACAGATTTACAGATGAGGTATGAAGACAATCCTCCATTTTACAGGATCAAAAGTGTCTTCCCTGCAGGTGTCTGTGCATCTGTCCATGGGAATACGGGTGACGAGAGCCTGCGGGAGCCCAGCAACCCTGGCTGGATGGGGTGGGACAAAGGGGAGGGGGCAGGAGAGGGGCTGGAGGGCTGGGTACTGAAGGCAAGTGGAGAGGGGAAGGCACCTGATGGTTATTCTTAATCTTATTTTAGCTAAAGCAAGAATATCCCTATATCTGGTCTTTATAGCCTAAGTTTTGCAGCTATCTAGTTTAAGTAATAATAGTACAGCAGTTGTAGGGTTGCGGTAGAAGCAATGGTCATAGAATTGGAAGAGAAATTCATAAATTGCAACAATAGTATTGACTAACATATGGGAAGGCCATGCACCAAAACTTGCAGTGCATATTTACCAATATTATATTTTTTCTTTCAACAGAACCTGAGACTCCAAGTAAATAAATTCACTCTTATCAGTCTGGACATCCCAAGGTCTTAGGTATTATTTTCCAAGTGCTGTTCAAGGGCTAGACTATCTTTGGAAAATGCAGAATTTAGACAATGCAGTCTTGCTGATTAATCCCTAATCCAAATTAATTTGCTCATTACATTTCTAATAACACTTTCAAGATCTCTATATTCCATTCAATTTATAAATGTCACAGGTCAGAGATTATAAAAATATCCTCAAGCATTGTCTGACAAAGTGCATAAAAGGTTAAGGTACTGAAAACTATTGATTGAAAAGATGGATACTGAAAATAACTTGAACAGGTTATGAAGAATGGGCCTTTTGAGTATTTTTGTTATATTCTTTTAATAACTTTTAAATGATAATTTTTTATGTTTGAAACTACCAAGTCTATGTATTTGTCTAAATTTGCTTGAGTCCTGAATATTTTCTTTTTCTCATTTCTTTATATTCATATCATATGTATTTTTAAAAAATTGACATTTTCAACATTATTGGATGTCTCCTCAGTCAAATCTACCATCTTATTAGGAATATTTAATCTTTCAACATGACCATAGTCAGCAGTTTGCTAAATTTTCATCCCATGTTTAATATAGACCCCCTTTTCTCCAACTTTCAGCTATAAAATCTCACTGTCATTCAGGTTAGCAAATGGTCTCCTCAATACACTTTCACATTCTGCTTTCTTTGTGGTCCCTGAATGATGCCACAGTGCCATAGTTTTTATTATAGTAGTACTTCAACTTCTGATTGTAATTTCTATTTATATTAGCTTTTGTTGCATAAAAGCCACCTCAAGATTTAGTGTCCTAAAACTAAACTTTATCATCATTCATGGTTAAGTGGGTTAACTACAGTTCATTGAGTGGTTTTACCTTGGAATTTATTATGAAGTTGCAGTGAAAATTAGCTGGGGCTAAAATCATCCGAACTGGGTTTGATGTTGAAGATCATGGTTAGCAATGCTGGCTCTAACACACTTAGGACCATGTTATGACTGAGTGCATGTTCCCACCAAATTTTATATGTTGACTTCCTAACCACCAATGTTATAGGTATTTAGAAGTGGAGGTTTTGAAAGTGTTTATGGTTAGTTGAGGTCCTGAGACTATGGGTCTTTAGTCTTTCTGATCTGGTCCTTATGAGAGAGATTATAAAACTAACAGTGAGAAAATATACTTTCTGTTTAACCCAGACAACCCCTGGTATTTTGTTATGACAGTTTGAGCATGCTTATACTGACTGTCATTTGAAGCACCTACACATGAACTACCCAAGTGATTTGGTTGTCTCCAACTATAGTGTCTGGTTCCCTGACAGAGCAACCTAAGATCTAGTCTTCCAAGAGTGTCAGAAACTATAACAGAAAACTATAAATCTTCTTATGATCTAGTCTCAGAGGTCCCATCCCAGATTCATGAGAAGTGGGAATTAGACCTCTCTCATTGATGTTAGCAGCAGGATGTGGTGAGAAAAATGAGAAAAAGAAAATATTCAGGACTCAAGCATTGATGTGGGTAAATGGAAGAAATTATTAAAAGCCTTCATGAACCCTATCATATCTGTCAACTGTGATGTGAAAATACATTTTTAATTATTGCCAGGTTCTAATTCTGACAAATCTGACTGGCATTTGTGATCATGTGGTGTCCTTGTACTATCCAGAGTTGTGAGTCTTGACAAAGAGTCAGGCTGACCAGACTTCTGTTCAACAGCATATCTAAGAACTTTTTGAAAATCGTGTGTCATATTCACTATTTGGTCTCTTTTTACTTTTTTATTAAGTTTTACTATTATTAGTATTATTTGGTACCAGGGAATGAACCCATGGGCACTTAACAACTAACCATATCTCCAGCCCTTTTTAAATAAATATTTGATTTAGAGACAGGATCTTGCTAAATTGCTTAGGCCTTCTATAAGTTACCCAGGATGGCTTTGAATTCACAATCCTTCCTCAACCTCCCAAACCCTGGGAATGTACCACAGGACCTGGCATTGGATAAGTTTTTGTTTTTGTTTTTGTTTTGCGGTGCTGGGGATTGAACCCAGGGCCTTGTGCTTGCCAGGCAAGGGCTCTAACAACTGAGTCATATCCCCAGCCCATAGGGTAAGTTTTTAAAGCATTTAGTGCTATAATATTTATGAATGGACTGTTTCTCATCTTGGCTTAAATATGGTCAAGGTAACCAGAGGATGTCTCAGTGCCCATTTATTCTATAGTTTTACTTTTATTTTAAATCATTTCTTAAGTACTAATTTAAGATCTTTTGAGAGCCTCTACTTTTAAAAGAAAATGTTTTCCTTTGCAATTTGATTATTCTAAGGTGTTAGTTACATTTTCATTAAGAATTTTTAAGAAAAGGATTAGGCAAAAACTCTGCAATATATTCTTTCCTTTAGCTGGTAATTCTACAAATCAGGAGTATATGCCCACTAACTAATTTTTATTTGCTACAGGAAAGATCTCATCTATGGGAACTCAGTCTTCTAGGATGGTTTATGGCAAACAAACCTAGAATCTCTGGATAGTGAGTCCCTTGAAAACATTCTATATACAAAATAACTCTGTATAAAATGGAAATGCTTTAGGAGAGAAAAGGCCCTCTTCTATATAAATAATGTAGCCATGCATGTTACTGAGTCATCACATGCTAATCTAAGAGAGAGCTTTTCTTTAAGAAGACAAAGGAATTAGAAATCTGCATTGGTAGTTGAAGATGTCTCTCTTCTATACCTGTACCTCATGATTACTTACATCCTTGAAGTGGGTAATAAATTAATATTGGTTAATGACTGATTTCTGTTGAATTCAACTTGACAAGAATATTTCTTGCATGATTTAAATAACATTAACTAAGAATTTATTAATTAAAATATTAACTATTAACAGGTAATTAATATGTTCATTTAGTTCAACTTGTTAAAAATGGTGAATTATCTAATATCTGAAATAAAAAGATGAAGTTGAATTTATACCTTAGCATACTAAGAGAAAGCTAGAGCCATCACACATAATCTGTGAGTTGGGCAATCCGCTAATCTGCCCTTTGTGGGCAACATAAAGTGCAGGAGTATTTAAAATTGCAAAAGTTTAAGTAGACTGACAGGCTCTGTGGAAGCATAGTTGTTGGGTTGCTATGTTGTTTACTGGTTGCTATCAGAGGTATGTTTGTGTAAGGAGTCTTTTCCTGATTGATTATCTAAAGCTATCACTGACTGATTGTCTTTAAGACATGTATTCATTGAGAATAATTGTTAATGATTAACTGAACAAATTTAGTCTATTTCTGGTGGTTATTTCTTACCATAGATCAAGAATAGCCAGTTTTTCCCTTGAAGTCTGAGGTCATTTCTTATTCTCCAATTGAAAAATAAGAAAAGGAGAGAGGTAGGAAAGAATGGAAACATCCTATGTTTGGCATTTGTTACCTTGTGGGTGTGGCATTATTTCACTTCTTTCTGGGACTCACTTACCAGGTGTTCAGCGATATACCCCAATATTTCATAGATGTGCTTTCAAATATTAAACTATATGTTAAAATATATTAATGTTCATATATAAATACATATAATATTTTTATAAAAGTAAGATACAAACTGCCATAACAATGTCCCCATTGAATGAATAGAAATTCAAGTTTAGGTATCCTAACTAGAATAAGATATATTCCCTGCCTGTATAATACTATCAAAATGTATTCTACTGTAATGTATATCTAAAATGAACCAATAAATTTTTTAAATGGTGGGAAGGAAAAAAATAAATTCAACTTTGCTGAATACTGAAGTATATAAAGGAGTCCAATGAAATAAAGAGATGAGAGCATCATTAAAATTCAATCTGTCACAACAGATGAAACATCGAGTTTTACAAGAAACATGAGAGCACTTAGAAGCAGTAAGTAAACAGCCTGGTTAGTCATTAGTTCTACTAAAACATTGTTAATGGTCATTAGGGTTGGCACTAATCCTGTACAACTAGCATCCTTATAAAAAGAAAAAATTTGGACAAGAAAGATACGCTTTAGGGAGAATATCATGTAAAGACAAGGACAGAGATCAGAATAATGCCAGACTACCAACAAACCACCAGAAATTAGGAGAGAGCCTAGAACCAATTCTCCTTCACATCCCTGAGAAAATACCAACTCTGAAAATGGCAAGTTTATACCTGGTGTTACATAGCTTAAGCAGATTGAAATTCATTCCACAAAATTAGCCTAATAAAGTCTCATGTTCAAGCCAATATGTAGAAACTCTAGATATGGTACACCATCAACTCTTTTTATTGGAATATTTTGTTTGTTGTTTTGCTTTCTTCTCTAAACATGAACTCTAGTCCTATAAAAAGAAAAATCTTATGGGCCACATGAGGTGTTTTCTGCTAAGTTTCTCATGCCAGTGCTTCACTACATAATTTGCTTTCAAGTTCAACTCAAATTATTGACAGCATTCTGACAAGGATTTGATTTGTAAGTATGGTATTTCACCTGAAAATATGACTATCATCACCTTCTTCACTCTGTACCCATGTCACAGTTCTCCTTCAAGAGGAAAAAGCTTATTTCTCTCCTCTTCACCCTTGATTGCCCATTCCTATGTAACAAGGTAGAAGTGATATTCCAGGTATCCTTTGTAACTTCCAGGTAGACTTCTTGGAACTCAGTTTTGAGAAAAATCTCTGAGAGCCAAGCTGCCTTGTTCTGCAAAATCCAATAACATGAAATGCTGTATATGAACACAGAAGCTTCAGTCAACAGCCCCAGGCAAGTTCAGAGCCAACACTCACCATTAACTGTCTGCCATATGAGTGAGTCACCAAGAATGGCCAGCCTGGTCAAACTCTTAGATGATCTCAGTCCAGTACTCTGCATCACACTACGAATCTCCAAGTGAGAAAACCTGGGTAAACCCAGAGACACACAGAACTGTGAAAAGCAACAGTATTGTTTTAAGCCTATATGTTGGAAATATTTGTTACACAGTAGCAGATAGTGGAAAAATAAGGTTGGGTCATAATTCACTCTGTGCTCAAGCACTATTGCTATAAACATATTATTCCCACATATTATTCCCAGATCTCTAAAAGCAAAAGAGTTTTCATCCTGACCCTTCCTGATTGGACACAGAATATATTTGATTTACTGGTTTGAGAAGTAGAACTTTGGAAACCAATTAAGTTTTAAAAGAAGCATGTTTTTAAAATAAGTGGTTAAGTATTGCTTTATTTAACAGATACTTTAATTTTAACATTGATATTTAATTATACTCAGTGTAGTTTCAAAAACAAATTATGGTCTGTGCAGTGGATAATTGCTGCCTTATGGAACCAGAGCCTGAATTTCTGCAAGGCATATGGAGTCCAAATGAACTTGGGAAATTAACCTTTAGCTTTGTTTTCTTGTCTCTAAAATGAGAATTACAGTGGCACTTCACTCACAAGGGTTTAGTGATTAATGAAGCATCTGTATAAAGCATATAGTATGTTGCTTAACACATGATAAACACTAATCAGATGTTATTTATTTTTAGTTTGCAGCATACTAATAACTAAGAAAGTTTCAGAAACATACAATTAAATTACCTTCCAGTATATAATTAGAAGATGAAAGAACAGAGGTCACTGTTGTTTACGTTAGAATATTTGTCAGTGATCTCTAGGAGTTGGTAAATTGTGTGTGTGTGTGGGTGTGTGTGGGTGTGTTCAGGGAAATCAATATTATGTCTGTGAACACAGAACTTTGCCAAGTCCTTCTTATCAAACCCTTTACCATTTGGTGCTAAGGCTCTTCAACCCTATTGACACAATACAGAATGGGTTTTTGGCTTCCCCTTTATAGTCATTAGATTACATTAGAACTTGCAACTATGCAAATTATTTCATTAAAATGGGGGTTCAGTATACAAATACTTATACAAATACCACATAATTATGGGTAAGTCAGTTTGGGTGTAGTTTCTTCTATTACTAAATAATTTAGAGTTAAAAAGATATATTCACTAAATATAACAGGCTTAATTTAAATTTAAATTTAACCATTTGAAGAGCATTCATTTTATATCAGAAATAGCAAGTCTGCAATCATTGAGACATATTTGAGTGGACTTTCTTCCTAAATTCAAAGGTATATGTTTTTTAAAATTCTATAAATTAAGTTTAATGTATTATTTAAAGTGTCTTACATTCACATACAATCATTGAAATTTGTCAAGGGTAATTAATATAAAGTATTTGCTTGCATATACATGATTTAAGCCCAGTCTCATAATTTTCAAGATCTGTCTCTCTCTGCTTTGTATTGTAACGACACTTTATATTTGCTTTTACTTTATCTTACTCAGGATTGATGAGAAGCAGCAGCAGCACTCTGCACAAAAAGAAAATTGCTCTAACAGAGATTGAACAATAGCAAATATTGGGAAAAATGTTATTACATAAACTACTAACCAGTGTATCTGCTTTCATTATTGACACTTCAATCAATTCTTGACACATCAGTCAGAGCAGTCCTGTAAAAACTGCCATGAGGTCTTACCACCAATACGAGCCATCCAAATTGCTTAATGTGTCAGTCCAAAGTAGAAGTAAAAGACATTACTGTGGCCTAAGGGGCCTACCCTGGCTGTTGCCTGCCCCCTACTCTATTGCTTTTCTTCTTTTATCTGTGGCCATTGTTTCCCAGAATCACTCTGTTCCAGCTACACTGACCTCTAGAGACATATTGTCACTTCATGACCTTTGCACTTACTTCTTCCTCTGCCTGAATAACTTTTTGTTTATTCCTTCAGTCTCTTAGCTGTGTTTATTTATCACTTCCTTATAACATAAGCACTTTCTAGGATCTGGGGATTCAACAGTGAACATAACATTCAAAAATCACTGTGCATAGAGCTTATATTCTAATGGGGGTCAGTAAACAAGACACTGTATGTATGTATGCATCATTCCATATATATATAATATATATGGACATATTTACCCAGTATCTATACATGCTATCTATGCTATAGACAGTATACATATAGATAGTATAGTATGATATATAGCATACATATATATATATCTACATGTTCTACTATATATATATATATCTGTATCTATATTCTAATTCTGTAGTGTATATATAGTACACAGATATAGATATATACAGTATACATCCATATAAATATAAATAGAGATAGTATGGTAGATAATTATGAGTACCAAGGAGAAAAAAATACAGAAGGACCAAGGATAGGGGGGAAAAAAAGATTGTGAAGTCTAGAAATATGTTAGACAAAGGAATCAACTTCTACAGCTACATATTACAACTTCAAAGAGTTTTTTTCTGATTACACTCTTTAACACTTCAACACTGTCTTCCCACACCAACATCTCTTTAACATCTCTTTCCTGAATCATTTTTTCTATATCAATTATCACTAATATATAATAAACATATTAAAATTCTACAAAATATAAAAACTATAAAAACATAGGAAAATTATAATTAAACTTGTCCTCCTGCCATAGTCAAACATAAAACTGAATAAAATACATAAGAGAAGTGTTTTTAGGCACTAGCAAATAGACCATGTAGAAAGGTAATTCTCGAGAGAAATGAAATTTAGTAGATTTGGCTCCAATTTTCTCTGAATTTGTGTCAGGATCACTTTCGGGACCACAGCACAAAGAATTGAAACAAATCACAGTGGACTCACTGAGCTAAGGAGACAAACACTGGTACTGAGGATGCTGAGCATGCTGGAAATTTTGGAGAAGAGTGGCAGTAAATGTAGGGAAAAACACTAAGATTTCATCTCACTCCAGCTAGAATGGTAATCATCAAGAATACAAATAGCAATAATTGTCAGCAAGGATGTGGGGAGAAAAGGAACTCATACATTGTTGGTAGGAATGTAAATTAGTACAATCATCATAGAAGCTAGTATGGAAGTTTCTCCAAAAACTAGGAATGGAACCACCACATCATCTATCAATATCATTCCTCCATATTTACCTGAAAGAACTAGAGTCAGCATACTACAGAAATATGTGCACATCCTTGTTTGCAGCAGCACAATTCACCACAGGCAAGTATGGATCCAGCCTAGATGCTCCTCAATGGATGAATGAACACAGAAAATGTGATATGCATGCACAGTGGACTTTTATTCAAAGAAAAAATTCAAAGAATATTATTTATTCAAATAATAATTAAATTATGTCATTTGCAGGAAAATGGATGGAACATGAGAGCATTGTATTAAACAACGTAAGTCAAACTAAGAAAGTCAAGGCTTATATGTTTTCTCTCATATGTGGAAGCCAAGGAGTTAAAAAGGAAAATGGGATCTCATGAACAAAGAAGTGAGGCCAGTAGGGTAAAGGTAGAAGATCAGGGGAGGGGAAAAGGAAGGTCAAGGAGAGGAACTGGGGAATGAAATTGATCAAATTGTTATGCACATGCACAAATAAGTCAAAACTAAACACACTACTCTGTATAATTATTATGTACCAATTACTTTTTTAAAAAATAGAGGTGAATAGAGAATACCAGAAGTCTGTGAGGTGTTCCTTACAAGTTCTGCAGCAAGGATTGAGCTGTCCAGACTCTTTGTCAAGGTTATATGAATGGCAGGACTTGATAACAAAACTTTAGGGTTGATAATTAATGAGAGATAACAGAAGACAATTATCCAATGCAAAGTGCTTAGAAACTTTGCAATGAATCTCATACACTCAGTTGAGACTTCCCAAAATTACATGCATTAGAACTGAGAACCATGACCTTCACACTGTGACAAAGGTTAAGACTTAGAGAGACACAATAAGTAAGAAGAAAAGAAGCCAAACCTAACAAGATTGAAAAGATCATCAGTAACTGAAGTATTTTCCAGGAAAACAAAACAAAATCAAAATGTGAATTAGAGGGCAATTAATTGAGATTAACCCTGATAAATCATTTGCAATGTCAGTAATAGAACGTGAAATTTTCTAGACATTTGAAGAAGCACAATAATGTGATCCATAATCAAAGAAATAGGCAATCAGAAGAAACAAATGACATAGATATAATAATTAGCAGAGAAGAACTATAAATGAGTTTTTATAATCATGTTAAAGGATTTAAGCTAAAAGATGAATGCAATCATTGAATAGAAGAAAAAAAAGAAATTATAGACAAGGAAAGTTTACTTAACTGAAGTAAAGTACTAACTTCATTGGCTTAAGGATACATTGCAGTTACAGAAGGAAGGGCTAAAAACTTGAAGAATACTAGGAGCTTTCCAATCTAAAAATCAGAGACAAACTAAGAAGAATGGAGGAACTTTAGATTATGTAGAGGGAAATGAGGTGGGGGTAATAAAAAATGGTGGAATGAGACAGACCCTATGTACATGTATGAATACATGAATGGTATGAATCTACATCATGCACAACCATAGAAACAAAAAGATGTACCCCATTTGTGTACAAATGAATCAAAATGCAATCTGTAAAACTAAAAAAAAAATTTTAAAAAATACACATTCTCACCTATGATAGTTACAAGGAACCTAAGGAGACATGATAACTAAATACAATGGGGTATCTGGGTTGGATCTTGAAACAGAAAAAAGGACATGAGACAAAAACTAAAGAATTTAAAGAAAATAAGAACATTAGTTAATAATAATCTGATTCATTAATGACAAAAGTATTATATACATGTAAGATGTTAAAAATAGGGGAACTTGGGTGTGAGATATATGAGAATTCTACAATTTTTCTGGGAGTCTAAAAATGTTATAAAATAAAAAGTTTATTTAAAGAAACAAAACAAAACAAAATAATGGACAGAGGGTGACAAGTGAGAAATATCAAGTGGTCTCATATGTATAACTAGATTTCTAGGTCAGGAAAAACTTACTATGGTAAAAAAATTTAAGAAATAATGGTTGAAATAATGATTTTACAAAATTATTTCTACCATTATTTCTTACAGATTCATCTTACAGATTCAAAAAGCTCAGGAATCCCAAGCAGAATTTAAAAGATAAGTTCTTTTCAAATATGAGTACATGGAAAAATTTTAGTAGAAAGTTCATTGTAATATTGATATTGTTTTCTAATCAATAAATATGGCATTTGTTCCCATTTATTTAGTCTTCATTTCTTCTGACAATACTTTACATTTTCAATGTAGAGGACTTGCATAACTTTATGCAATTTATGATTAAATATTTTCATTTTATAATAATATCATAAATTTCATTTGCAAGGATTAGCTGCTTGTATAGAGAAGTATGAATATTTAAATGTAAATCCAAATGTTTTATGAAAAATATAACTGACCTAAATCTATTATCAGTAATTTTCTTAAACTTTATGCTTTCTATTTAAGTGTAGATACAAGTAAATATATTTAGTATTTATGAACTAAATAGTAAATATATTTAGTATTTATATTAATAGCATTCATCTTTAATTTTTACCACCTTTTAATTTTCTTCACCACATATCTCTCAATTTTATTTTATAATGTCGAAATGTTCCATATTTTGTCACTTTCATTTAAAAATATATAGGTGTTCTTGTTTTTCTATTTATGATGCTTTCATAGAGAGTTTTTACAGATATTCTAGTTTGTTAATTCATTATTTGACTATCACAAGAGAAAAATAGGGACTTGGTATTATGATAAAAGTTATACTAGGTCTATAAAATATTATAACATGTATAGCCTATGGAATATATTTAAAATATATACAGTAAACATTTTTAGAACGATGGTGCTTCAGTTTGGATCTGGAATGTTCCCTAAAGGCCCATCTGTTAGTCCCCAACCAGTGAGACATTCCCAAATATTGGGAGGTGGTGGAAACTAAGCAGTGAGGTCTTGTCAGAGGTCTTAGATCATTAGAGGTCATGTCCTCCTTGGGAATAGTGGGACCCCAGCCCTCCTCTTTCCTCTCTCTTTTTCACATGAAGTGAATGGTTTTGCTCCACATGTGGTGCCACCATGGATTGTCACCTCACTACAGACCCAGAAGTCAAACAATCATAGATGGAAATCCCCAAAGCTATGAACCAAAACAAAACTTTCCTCTTCATAAATTGATTTTCTCTGGTTTTTTGTTCCAGTGATACAAAACTGACTAACATACAGAGATAATATACCAATTTGGAGGTTTTAGCACTGTGCTCAGAGATGACATATGATATATACAAAGAACAAGCAGAGCTATATACATCATTAGAAAGCATAATTGATACTCATGCTTGACAGCTATATTGTTATTTACTACAAAAGTACACTTACTATTTTGGTATAAACAAGAAGTAATTACTACCCCCACCCCAAAAATAACCACCTATAAATGGTTTACAAAGGATTTCTGAGAAGGTTCTAGAAAAGCAACATTTCATGTTCTTTAACTATAATGGAATAATAATACAAATGAACAAATAGTAAATAAAATGAAAAATCAAAATTAAAATATATTAAATACATTAAAATATATTCTAACCTCAATATATATATATTACATTTATACATTTAAAATAGAACCATTAAGTGAAAATCTGAAATATTTAGAACCAATAAAAATGATAAATATACATTCTAAATCTGTTAGGTAATTAAAAATAAACTGAAAGGAAAATGTACATACAGCTTATTACATCCACATATATGTATTTGTTATTTTCATCAAATTCAAAGAATGAGTGTAATACATTCAAATTTATATATTAGAACAAAGTTTCATAATCACTGTCATTTTTGAAAATGTAATGCAAAAAGGTAAATTTACCCTACAAACTAATAAAAATACACTGAAGATCACTATAATAAAGTGCAGCACTGATACTAAACAAAAAAAGCTTAATTAAATAATAGCTTAGGTAGTCATTGACTATTTAAGAACTCCAAAAGTATAACTTCCAATCAATAATAATATTTTAAATTTGCACTAAATATCAGCAGCTATGACATGTTTTAAATTAAAGCTCACAAATCAGCTGCAACATCTAAAATTATCCACACATTGTTGGTAATAACATCCATGGTGTTAACTGTCTTGACTTTGAATTGTCATGGGACAAAATTTATACTACAAATTAGAGGCAATAGTCCAAACAAGAGAAGTCTTTTGTTATTTAATAGAGCCCTTCAATTTCAAAAAGCAAAGAACTTAACAATGTCAAGCACAGTCAAATGAGCAGTTGGAACATATATCTAAAGAATCTGAGTACTTCCCAGCGTTTTCTTACTTGTCTCTGATGAATAACTATTACAAATGAACTCCTTGATCATTGTGGCAGTTGTTTTCCTCTAAAAGTATTAGATTTCTTATTACAGCCTTTTTCATTTTGACCAAGTTTATTAGTTTTATTCTTTGTCTTGAAAACTCCATTGTAGGACATCAGAAAGGTTTAAAGCTATTTAGAGGATCACACTTACACAAAGCAACAGAAGATAAAGTAATGATGGAGCTCTGTTAAGTGCTAAATTGACTATTCTCCCATTGGCTAAATAATTTTTTAAATTATTGATGGAGAAATAGCCCCAGTGGACTTGTAGCCAATCCTTCTATCACCACAGTGATCTTTAAATCTCTCTTCAGTATTATTCTCTCTTAGTTAGGCACTTCATGAGTATTTTTTTATACATGATGATTAAGACCTTTTTAAAAATGTCAGCTTTCTTTCTCTTCTGCATTATGGATTTCTCTTCTTTCTTTCTTGGGCTCACTTCCCCCTGTGGAACTTAAGTTTCTATAAAAATATCCTATTATCATACTCACCCTTCTAATCCCCCTCATCTTCCAGGATTATTTCATTACAATCACCGCAGAATGAAAAATTCATGAATTCAACCCTTCTGTAGTTAACTGTTACTTTAGGATGCCCACAGGTTTAACTTGTGAAGAATTCTTTGCCAATAGAAAAAGCTCTGATCAGTTAATAGTAGTAGTATTTCTTCAAAAAGTATAAATATTTAATTACTCAGACTTTTTCTAATCAGTCCTCCATGAATAATCAAGAAAAGATACAGACTGAGGAGTGATCCCTATAGGATGTTTTCAACAGAACACATGCAATACACAGTGTATTCTAACTCATGTGCTGCAAGACCATAGACAGCGTGACAAGATCAGCTGTTGAAAATGTGTATGTATATGTGTGTGCGTGTGTGTGTGTGCGCGCACGTGCGCACATTGGGGTTGGAGGAGGGTAGAAAATGAAAAAGGTACTAAGTAGAATTTTGGACAAAATACTGAGCTTTCTCTAACAGATCATTAGTTCTTCTAAGAATTAAGTTAAAAAGAAAAACTAACCCAGAAGACAAGAAGAGTTAGCAAGTCAGAGCTTGGGTATAGATCAGAAGCAAAATACAACTCTCTGTTTTATTTCTTTCATCTTTCCACAGAAATAATTTTAGAATATAATACTATTATTATTGAATAAAAACTTTTGTGCATCACAACAGTAAGCAATGCTGGATAGTAAGATTTGTTTTGCTGAAACATAATAACATGTTTCATGACTGAATATTCACCTAAAACTGTTCTTTTCTGAGTTTCTATACCTATCTTATTCTCAAAAGATCTTTTATGTAGTTAATTCATTCCTGAAACATTCAAAATCAATGTGAATTGCAGTGAGTAATTCAAAAAAAGGTAATAACATGACTTTGCTTCACATATTATACAATTACAACACATCTGTGTCCATCTCAAGAAGTTGATATGGCTGTTAATTAGGACAAAGACACACCCAAATGAGTCTTAGATTTTACCTTCATCTATTATGTCTCCCCAATCATATAAATAACTTTTTAAAAAATATATATTTTTCTTTTCTATTAAAATTAATGAAGATATTTTATGACTGAAAATTAAATTATTCTAATTTATTTGAAGCTGACACTTTTAAATGTGCAGGATTTATTGATGGGAAATAAGGTCTGAGGTTTTCAAAAAACATGATGGATGGAGTGATGTGTTTATTTCTGCTCTGTCTCAAAACTTTCTTTATAATAAGGAATAAAAATCTCATATATCTGCAAGAATAAAGAGTCTAAGAAACAATGGTAAAAGAAGGATACCAATGAAATTTGAAAGCAATAATATGGATACTGTGGGGATGATGACCTAGCTAGATGAGAAAGCTAGACCCTAAAATTCACTGAAGGCAGATTTCTAGCTACTACCAAATGCTAAAGAATGGTTTTGTAATCTTCACAGATAGGAAGTTCGATGCCCCCAAATCCTCATCCATCTGAAACAGCCAAGCAATTTCTACCTTTCACCACCATGATAGAAGAAAAGAGGTTACTCTCTAGAGAGCTTGAAGTAGAAAGATTCAATTCTGAGACAAGAAGCATAGCTGAAGGAGATGGGGTCAGGTGAGATGCTGTACTCAGAAAGTGAGATTAAGTGGAAACTGACCTCCAGAACAGTGAAAAGTATGGCCTACCTTAAAAATGGATTCCAAGAATGCCAGAAGCCACATTTAGAACAGCTCTGGCAGAAAATAGAAAGAATTTTTTTCGAGGAAAACAAGCTATCCTCAAAAAAAGGTCTACAGATACTGAAATTTTAGAATAGTCCCATCAAGGTGGCTGGATCACTACTCCTAACACCACTATCAAGTCCATGAAATTGCAGATCACCTACAAAAACAGAATTCCCAAAGAGCATGTCAGTGCCTCAGACTCAAATGTAAACAACAGAAATGATTGGCCCATTTGAAAACACACTTTACTATCACAGAAAGGAACTAAAATGTTATAAAATACAGGATCTCAGAGGAAACAAAAACTATCTAGGAAATAATGGAAAAGTAACTTGAACCTATATTTAAAATGAGATACATAATATCTAAGAGAAAAGCATCAAATGCTTTTTCATTTTTGTTGTTATTTTAAATGAGAGTATTCAAAATGCAAAAAAATCTCTAAAAATAACCATAGCATTACTAAAATTTCAGTAAACATTATGAAATTTTAAAGTTCAGCACATTTACAGATATTAGAAACCAAAAAAGGACAAAGATGTGGATAATTGAAGCAACAAGGGTGAAAAAATTAGAAGACCTCTTGAAGAAGTTCTAATCATAAAGTAGATATTCCAGAAACAGAGAAGAAAAATTGGGGGAAGATGGAGGAGAAATGACATGAAAAGATTTTTTGCATAACCGAAGAAAAAACCTTACAGATTAAAGCTGCAGGGTCCAGTCAGTGACCAGAATAATCAATGAGAGAAGTGTGTGGGGAGTAGGGAGGAATAAGACTTCAAATGTCATCAAACTGTTTCATAATATTCTATAGCCAGAAGATAGTGAAACAAAACCTTTAAAATTCCGCTAACAAGTAATTACAATATCTAAGATACAAAATCAGCCTCGTCACCCATCAACAACTGAATGGATGAAGAAAAAGTAGTGTATATATAAATAATGGAGTATTATTCAACCACAAAGAAGGATGAAATCCTGTCATTTGCAGTAAAATGGATGGAACTGGAGGATATGTTAAGTGAAACAAGCTAGACACAGAAAGACAAGTAAATTGTCTTTCATGTGTGAAATTTAAAATATGTTGAACTTAAAGTAGAATAATGATTTCTAGGAAAACGGAAGGCTGTGGGGGATTGGAGATAGAGTGTTTGGATTAATCAGTGCACATCATGTGCATGTATGGAAACAGCACACTGAACCCTATTAGTATATGCAACTAATATGTGTTAATAAATATGATTTCTTCTATTAAGCAAAGATGAAGATTAAGTAAAGACATTTTCAGATTAGAAGCTGTCAAAGGCAAAATTCCCATGCACTTCCTTAAAATAAGTGAAGACATAAAAAGAAGAAAAAAGAAAAAAAAAAAAAACACTCTATGCTATGAGGACTCCATTGCAAAAAAAAGGGAGAATCCAACAGTGATTCTTTAGGGAACTCCCAGGCCACACAGTGGAGCCAGGGAGAGCAGGTAAAATGGTGCAAGAGTGGGAAGGTTTTCTTCTTAAATAAAATTGATAAATTCCCCTGAATTTTGAGCATATTTAGGCAGTATTTGTAGCTTAGTGAAAATGTTTTAGATTTAGTGATATGTCATGAACAATTTTTAAAAAGTCAATCGGAGAAAAATTACAAAGAATGAGAAAGTTGCAAAAGTCAGGATTCAGCTGTAAATGTACAAATAAAATACTGACTCAACCCAATATACTACATAGCTCTTGGGGGACAGAAGCAAGGGAAATACTCAAGAGAAGAGAGATTAAGAAGAGTTCTGCTCTCATTTTTCTGAGAGAGAAACGAGTAGAGATGTTTGCAATCCAATGTTACAAATGTCAGCTGTAATTTCTAATTTGAACTGGGGCTCCAAAATAACATGCACATATTCTAAAATGTGACATAAAATATGTTTCCAATACTTAGTTGAACATGTAACTGCAGTTTGCAAATACAGTCGAAGAGACAATGAGTTGGAAAGAAAAGAAAGGCAAGAATTTCTGGAGAGGTTTAATGAGATGCTGTGAGTCCCATCTCCTGCACAATGAGAGAATTTATGTTGCCTCTTACCTTTGGTATAGAGGAAAATCCTTCAAACTTTCCCAGAGTTTGTCAGGATACTTGACTCAGGACTGAATACTACACACCAGATGTCAGTCATTCTGAGAGGCAAACATGCTACACCCAAACAACTGGATCGGTTTCTGATTTCAGTCCTTTCTCTAGATCTGACACATAAGGATTGGCATAGAAGTCCAAAGAAGGGGGAATAGAGATCAAAGAATGTAACCAAGTCTCCCTTCAGGGTAAAACTACACACAGAGAGCATTTAGCAAACCCAGTCAGGTGAGAGAAAAGGTGTATGCCTTCTTTTTAAAGCATGCATTAAAAGAAGTTTAATGTTTCACTGTTGTTCAGTCTAGGCCTATCCATTATCAAATATTGAGTTGTTTTATAAACCTGAAACTGACCTCATGGTGATTGTCCTAAATTTTCTACTTCCACCAAATAAATGTAAGGGGGTGATAGGAGACATTTTAATTCCTAGTCTTATACTATGCCAGGAAATGTGACTGTTCAGTGAAACTATCAGGTACAAAACTTGGAAAACCAAGAAATAGAAGTATGAGAGTGTTCTTTAGGTAATCAGAAGAACACACAGCAGGAGACATTAGCAAAAATGGAAATATTGGCCCCTGGGAATAAAACAGGGATATGGAGAAATGCAGAGAGAATGTTATTTTTGTTATTTTATTTTCTAATATTGTTATAACATAATATATGATACTATAATACCATGACTGGCAACAGAATTATTGGTCTTGAAATGTCCTCTGACCGAGGTGTTACCTTTTCTGGGAAATCTTGGTAGAAGGCATCAATTTGAGACTGCACAGTTCAATAGGAGGGTCTGTGCCAGCCATGGAGCTATTCAGTTCTTGACCTTGAGGTCAGGATTCCAGCTGCTCCTGCGTAGAAAGTTACAGGTGCAAACATAATCATAACAGGGCTGCTCATACTCATGACCTTGTTCCTGCTTACTTTGAAGATACTTTCTCACAATAAATCAATTTTTTGTTTATACCTATATAATAAACATACTGAATTTGTGGTGTGTCACTACCTCACTACCAGGGCTGTAGTCAACCACCAAGAGTCAACTTTTTCTCTATTTGTGTGCCTGTTTGTCTTTTCTCCATTCCCTCACCACCTGATCCAGGAACTTGAATTAATGGCCATTTAGGTCACAGCACTATATAATTATATAAATCTCTCTGCAAGCATTAATTTGTTAAAGATTAAGGAAACTTATAAACTAAATTTAAAGGCAAGGAAAGGGTTCAGAAGTCAAAGGAACCAGATGAAGCTCTGTGACTCCATCTGTACCTCTATGAAATACCACAGTATTTTGTGGGCTAAGTACTAATAGTTTGCTAGACAACAGATTCAAATCCCAGTAAAAATATTTAAAAAGCCAAGGTATTTTAGGCCAATCACAATCTCTGTGGAATTCCGATTCAACATTTGCAAAAAGCATGGTAGTTGGATATGATCAAGCACATTGTACACTTGTATGGAAATACCATGATGAATCTCACTATAATGTTCAATTAATATATTTTAATAAAATTAGATATTTTAAAAGATAGTGTGGGCTAGAGATATAATTCAGTTGGTAAAGTGTTTGCCTTGCATGCACAAGGTCCTGGGTTCAATCCCCAGCACAAAATTAAAAAAAAAAAATCAAAGATAGTATTAGACTAAACAATGTCTTAAGTTTTCCCTTTTTAACATGTAACATTCTATGATCAGTCTGCAGTGTTTGCTTTTTCTAAATGGACTAACATTACCCTTTCTGCCAAGCTCCCCAAAAGGAAGGTGAGTCCCCATTTTACAGGAACTGAAGTGTAAGTGGAAGAAACTTAGGGAAAATGTCAAAAGAATCCTGAAATGACCTCACAAGACAACAAGTCTAATACCTAAAACATAGTAGGCAAATGAATACTTCTTGATTAAATAAATAAAGCAATTTCAAAGCTGTGAGACAGTGCCACTGCATAGCATCCAATCTTCTTTCTTTGAAATACTGATAAACAATGCAAGAAAATATAAGATCTTTTTGTGCTGAAGCTTTGTAAGTAAACAGACCAGGAAAGGTAGTATATGTAAGCCTACATCCCATTCATTGTAGCCTTCTAACATAATGTCAATAACTTAATTTGATTGTAAAACATTTTTCTTTCCTTGACATAACTCAGTTCTGTATGCAATATTCTCACAACACAATGCTCAATTTTCACTGTGACTTTTGTCGTTAAGTTTCTCTTCCTTTGCATTCAGTTCCTCTGTGCCATTGACAGATTTTGCAAGCAGTTCTGTTGATGATCAAAATTTGGGCATGTCAGTTATCTGTTCTAAACTCTGCTTCATATTATTTTTTAAGGAATAGAGAACATAATTTTATTATTTTCTTTCAGATGAGAATCAAATGAAAGTTATCTGTATATCTTTGATGTTCTTTGATAGAATCTCATTCCTGAGTGAATACAACTCCAAATATCAAAAATCTGCTTCCTGAATAGTTATCATTGACATTTGAATATAATTTAAGCAAGATTGACCACATACAAATGAATCAAGGCTGAACCTAGGTGTACTATCATCCCTGCAGTTTTATGTAGTTATTATCAAACCATATTTGGAGATGGACTGCATTAATTCTCAGATCATTTCACAGGGCATTGTCCTCCAGTATTAATTTAAAGCTTGAATCATTTTATTTGAGAAGAATGTTTTCAAATGTTATATATCTACATCAATTGAAATTAAATTACTTGAAGAGAGCTGAACATAAAGAGTTTTTTCCAACGAAATTGTTTAGCCATTAAAATATATGAAAATCCTTCCTTTCTTCCATCTATAGATAATTTAGTCAAAAAGTCCCTAGGGAGCTTTCATGGGGTTTTTGTTTTCTTTTATCTTTGTTTGTTTTGTTTTCTTTTATTGAAGTGGGGTGAGGGGTTGTCCTTGGCTTTCCCAACATTTCTTGGAGGTACTTGAGAAAGGAAGTTAGTCACCCTTGCAAAATAATAGCCCTTCAGTCAGGCAGGTTGTCTTAGACCTTTTACTATGCCATAACAGAATACCTGAGACTGGAAAATTTATAAATAAAAGTTTATTTAGTTCATGATTTTGGATCTAGGAAGTCTAAGACCACGTGCCAACATCTGTTCAGCTTCTGGGGAGAGACTTGTGCTGCTTCAACTCATGGTGGAAAGCAGAAGGGAAAGTAGGTACAAGCAAATGAGACTGGGTTGTCCTTACTTTATAATAGTCTACTCTCAAAGCCACTAATAGAGTCTTGGGGAAGTGACAACTCACTCTCAGGTGAAAGGCATTAATCCCTCTTAATAACCTAATCCTCTGTTATGAATCACATCACCTTACAACATCATGACACTAGAAATTGAATTTCAACATGAGTATTAGTTAGATAAAAACCAGATCCAAACCACACTATAGGGTTTGGGGTAACAGCTCAGAGGGATCATTGGGGATGATTAATTACCAGAGCAATCAATTACCATGGTGTTGAGAAAACAAATGAATGAAAAATCAGCTATCTTGCTATCAGCAAAGGTGCTACAAATACAGGACAGAGAAAGGCAGAGTCACTTCTGTGTGTTTTGGATAAGAATTGGAGGTAGAGGGATGAACTTATGGCATTGGTATGAATTTAAGGAAGACAGAGGGACATAGACATCAATGTCCTTACATACTTGTGTGTATATACATATACATACACCACATATAGATTGTTCTTTCCTAGCTTAGTCAATTTGCCCACTGAGTGGGACTAGATTCAGTGAACTCAAGTGGCAATAAGCACACCTAGCTTATCTTGGTTCCTAAATACCATTCTCCACTAACAGGAACCAGAAATCATTAGAAGAAGAATGGTTGATTTGGACACTGGGCCAGGAAAATGCAAATGAGCCTAGAACATATTGATATGCTGGCAAATGAGAGTGTTGATAGGATTGGAAGTGAAAAAAGGATAATACAGAAACTATCCTAAAGTGATTCCCCTGGCCAAATTTGCAACTGTTTGAGCAGGAAAATAAAAAATGATACGGTTATTTGTCATTTTATGTAAACAAGGAATAATGGAGTTATGAAGTTGCTGTTTGGCAAAAAACAAAATAATAACTCTTTTAGGCAAAATTCTTCAATGGATTCTACAACTAGTGAGTGAAAGTTTGATGAGGAAAGTAAAATTTACATACTTTCAAAGTGTCTTCTGGCCAAATACAAAGTAATTATTCATTCCAAAGGAAAAATAGCAACTTACCTTGAAGGCTTCACTTTAATCAAGTAATCCAAGTTAAAAATCACCAGTAATGAGAATGAGATATAAGTATTAGGACAACCGATGGGATAGAGTAAATTAAGAACATGGCATCACTTGGGTAGAGTTCTGCCAGATGTCTGGGCAGAGATAGGTAGGAAGGCAGGCAGGTAAGTAGAGAATATAATAAAAGTAGTGTGGTTATATTTATCATCTGAGTTACAGGTATTCATCCTCCAGATAACCCTTGCAAGTTTTCTGTAAATTTGAAGTTATTTTAAAATAAAATTAAAAAAGAAAAGACTTATCTAAACATGAAAAACATAGGTTTTCATAAGGAAAAACTAGCTAAGGAAATTGCTTAGTAATAACATGCTGGTGAGCACAACACAGCTTCCATCATCATTTTCATGGTGTTTTAGAGTAGTTAAGTTTACAGGAACATTGCTACAAATGGGATTTTGAATGAAGTTAGGCCCACAAGCATTAGTAAAATGCTGTCAGCAGGACTTCAGGGGCAGGCGTCCCTGTGTGTTCATCAGATCTTTTACTCAGGTACTAATATACCCTGACTTGATGTTGATTAAAAATGTGATTGCCTTGTACATTAGCATAGACATTTATATTTTGGTTCTTCTCAGGAATTGTAGGTTCAAGTACGTAGGAATGCATATGCAGACATAAGTTTTGTATATTCCTATCATCTATCATTTTTCCCCCACTACTGGGGATTGAACCCAGGGCCTTGTGCTTACAAGGCAAGCACTCTACCAACTGAGCTATATCCCCAGCCTCTGTCAGCTATCTTAAAAGCACAACTGAACAAACTCTTCATCCACCCCATCCTTTTCTACATACTTTGTCAATAGGACTGCTTTGCTGTCCAGATTTTCCTGTTATGTGTTTTAAAAGAGCAATAAAGTATAAGAATGAATCCATAGGATCATACATATATAAATATTTATACACATGTACTTAATATAATAGAAATATTATGATAACTAATATATAAGTATCATTCTGATATAGACTTTCAGAATGATAACTGATAAATATAACCACACTACTTTTATTATATTCTGAGATAGACTTTCAATATATTGGTCTACATACAAAATACTACAGCATTGATTATAAGAGGTCAAGATTAAGAAATCATCCAAAGATCCAAAATTATTATTGTTCATCTATATAAAAGAATTCTGTGCAATTATTAAAATCATGTACTAGGAAATGAATTCATGATATTTTAAAGGTTTTCTATACATTAATCTTTCAGTGGGGGAAGGCAAATCAGATAATTATAGTCAGAGTGTCCCATGAACACACGAACACATAAAAATCATTTTCTGTGGGTGATGAAATTATAAGAAATTCTCATTTTCACATTTGTAAGTTTCTCATTTTCTGAATTTTCTGTTGTGAATTTGTCTTGCTTTCAAGGGAATATACTAATTACTTTTTCGGATGAAATGTATGTATCTGAATGTGTTTTCTTTAATTTAGCTCAGGTATCATCCCATTCCTCAGAAGTTTTTTCTACAGACTGAAAGGAAATTGAGGTTATATTTACTCTCAGAAGTAAAACAGAGTCATTTTAGTTTCTATATTTGTATCAGGTCAGCTTTAATACCAGCAGAGATTAATGGGTGATTCTTTATCTATATTATTCCATGACTGCCTCATTTCAGGAGCAAGGAGCTGTGTGAAGCATCCTTCCATTTCATGCCCTTGCTCCACCAGATTCATCTAGTTTAAAAAGAGATTTTTTTTTGAGTATGCCTTTCTGACAATTAACTTCTTATGCTCTTTTAGCAATTTCTCTCTGAACTTAGATTTTTAAAATGTTTTGATTAAAATGACTCCAGTTCATAAATCTCTCATTTAAATACCTAAATCAATGAGGAACAGAGTGGTCTCTGAGATTTTAAATTATTACTTCAGCATTCCAAAATCAATCTTTGTAATGGAATATCACAATTAAAATTTTAAATATAATTTGAAGATTTATGATAATTAAATATAATAAATTCTGGACAACAATGAGACAAATGAAATTGCACTGCTTCAATAATATAAAATGTGATTATGTTGTCATGAATCTTTCATGTGTCTGATAAGAACTTACTGAATGGCTACTCTGTGTGCAGTATTATAGTTCTCTGCTGGAGCGGCTGGATGAAATATTTGGTAAAATAATACTTTTTTCTTTCTTTGCTGGTTAAATTTAGGGTTAAAGCCAAAATAGCAAAATGACTGCTTCTAAATCAAATGAAATAACTCTCTTTCAAAGGAACAATAAATATTAAATAGCATAATAGTATCATCACATTCAGTTTCTCATATGCAGTCTTGTCATTGTTCAGAAGTGATCTTCTTTCCTCCAGAGGCACAAGGACCTGCAGATTATCATAAAGTTAATCTTTGCAGGGAACTGAGAAAATGAAAAGAGAAGTTATTTTTTGTACTTGCTACACTGTTAGAAGTTTATA
Organism: Sciurus carolinensis; assembly: GCF_902686445.1. NCBI lineage: Eukaryota > Metazoa > Chordata > Mammalia > Rodentia > Sciuridae > Sciurus > Sciurus carolinensis. The sequence continues at coordinate 569,778 of NW_025920116.1, forward strand.
TACTTACTACAAATGTAATCACATTTCCATAAACCTCCAAAGTCCCAGACTCAAGTCTTGCTCTATAATCCAGACAGATAAAGTTAATGAGTTATGTCTTGGACCAATGAAGATAAAAAGAAAGGAAGGAAGAAGTGTGAGTGTGTCACCAAGATGGACTTATTACTATTATCAGGAGCCTGAATTAACTATAAGGTGACCTTAGCAACATATTCATTTATTTCACAGAACATAATACAATGATTGCACTTCCAGATCATTACCATAATGCTGCTTTGTCATTATACAGAGAAACTGGAGTCTTTTTCAACCATCAAGAGAAAATGGGGTAAAGATGGAAGGGAAAAGACTCTCCTCAGAAATTTTTAAGGAGAGTTATTTCCCCTCAAGGAAAGCAAATGTTTCTAAGAACTGTTAATAATGCAAGAGGCTTCATAGCCCCATCTAGTGGTCAGGAAATAATTCACTGCATGAATCCCCTAGCTCTGCAGCTCTAGTAAGACATACATGATTTCTGCAATCTTGGAATATCATTGCAATCCTAGCTAGTAGGACACAAGATAAACGTATTGTGTAAAGGAGACATTGAATATTAAGTTCATTTCCTGTGAATTTAGTAATTCTTAAAACAATAACAGCATTTATCTCCAGAACTAAACTCATTTAGGAGTTACTTTGTTGACTTTACATTAAGACTTTTTTTTTTCTTTTCTTTTTTTTTTTTTGTACTGGGGATTTAACCCAGGGGTGCTTTTGCAGGGGTGTCCAGAATTCCATCCAGTTCTTGACAAAGATCCTCTGGAGGATGATTGCAAAGGCTCATCCTAAAAGGAATTGCCGGATGTTTTGCTCTGGAGCATGGTATTTTTTCTGCTGTGTTTTTCCTGATAATATATTACTCATTTCAGTCTGAACGGATTGCTTAAGGGGACAAGGGGAATACAACAAAAATTCCAGAAAATATTACCTACAATATGAAAAACAATGAGTCTTTACCACTAACAAAATTAAAAATAATTTTGCAATCATGCAATGAGTCCCTGAAAGCCTCTGGAGAAAATAGTTATAGATCTGCCTTTGTCTCCAACAGGCTGGTTAAATTTTAACAATGGTTTTGTTTATGTGTGGTAGTAAGGTAAAAAAAATAAGGTTTCACAACATTCCTTCCTTCCTACAAAGAATATGTCACCCCTATAATAAATGTTGGCACACAATAACCATTGGGATCGCTACCCTCCTGTAACCTTAACTCAGCAATTTAGATATTAACCAGAGGGACCTAATAGAAATGGTCACATGAGATTTCTTGTCTATCGCTTTAACCGCGAGAATAATAAGAATAGTCTTAGGTTACATAGAGTTTAGATATTAAGGAAATAAACATTGTATTAGCTCATCAATGTAGTTAGATATTCTTAAAACAATTGTGATTAGGTAAGGATGATCTGTAAGATTGTTGTTTTCTGCCTATGCTTTGGAAACTTCTTTAATATTAACCACAAGACTGCCATTATAGCCTGAAGAAAAATGTATATAAACCCAGCCTTCCCCAGAATAAAGTGGGAGTGATTGCACCATTCTCCATCCATTGCCGACGCTGTCTCCCCACGCCTCGTTTACCTGTGTGGAACCCATGGACTCCTGCTAGGGCTGGACCCCGGCATGCTTTACCACTGAGCTACATCTCCAGCACTTTTTTATTTATTTATTTATTTATTTATTTATTTATTTTAAGACAGGGTCTCACTAAGTTGCTTAGGGCCTTGCTAAGTAATTGAGTCTAGCCTTGAACTTGAGATCTTCCTGTCTCAGCCTGTTGAGTCACTGGGATTACAGATGGGCACCATAATGCCCAGCAGAACTAACTTCATATTTAAGAATTATTTATAGTAATAATGTAAACCTCAAAAGTCACTTGATAAAAATTTTGATAACAGATTCACATAAACCATTCTTGATATTTCAGAATACAGTATCATGCCAGTCTTAGAAGTAAAATAAAATTTCAAAGAATGTTTATAAGGAATTTCCCATCTTGGTCAATTTGGAATATTTATGGTTATAATCCTGGTAGAATTTTGAGGCACAAATATAATAGACTATACTTTTTTTTATTGTAAACAAATGAGATACATGTTGTTCCTCTTTGTACATGGCGTAAAGGCACACCATTTGTGTAATCATAAATTTACAAAGGGTAATGCTGTTTGATTCATTCTGTTATTTTTTCCCCTCCCCCCTTCTCCCCCCTCGTTTCCCTCTATACAGTCCTTCCTTCCTCCATTCTTGCCCCCCTCCCTAACCCTAACTCTAACCCTAACACTAACCCCTCCTACCCCCCATTATGTGTCATCATCCACTTATTAGCGATATCATTCGACCTTTGGTTTTTTGAGATTGGCTTATTTCACTTAGCATATTCTCCAATTTCATCCATTTGCCTGCAAATGCCATAATTTATCATTCTTTATGGCTGATTAATATTCCATTGTATATATATACCACAGTTTCTTTATCCATTCATCAATTGAAGGACATCTAGGTTGGTTCCACAATCTGGCTATTGTGAACTCAGCAGCTATGAACATTGATGTGGCTGTATCTCTGTAATATGCTGATTTTAAGTCCTTTGGGTATAGGCCACGGAGTGGGATAGATGGGTCAAATGGTGGTTCCATCCCAAGTGTTCTAAGGAATCTCCACACTGCTTTCCAGAGTGGCTGCACTAATTTGCAGCCCCACCAGCAATGTATGAGTGTACCTTTCTCCCCACATCCTCGCCAACACCTGTTGTTGCTTGTGTTCTTGATAATCGCCATTCTAATTGGGGTGAGATGGAATCTTAGGGTGGTTTTGAATTGCATTTCTCTTATTACTAGAGATGTTGAACATTTTTCCATATGTTTGTTGATTGCTTGTAGATCTTCTTCTGTGAAGTGTCTATTCATTTCCTTAGCCCCTTTGTCGATTGGATTATTTGCATTCTTGGTGTAGAGTTTTTTGAGTTCTTTATAGATTATGGAGATTAGTGCTCTATCTGAAGTATGATTGGCAAAGATTTTCTCCCACTCTCTAGGCTCTTTCTTTGCATTGCTGATAGTATCCTTTGCTGAGAGAAAGCTTTTTAGTTTGAATCTATCCCAGTTATTGATTCTTGCTTTTATTTCTTGTGCTATGGGAGTCCTGTTGAGGAAGTCTGGTCCTAAGCCGACATGTTGAAGCTCTGGACCTACTTTTTCTTCTATAAGCTGCACGGTCTCTGGTCTGATTCCGAGGTCCTTAATCCATTTTGATTTATTTTCGTGCATGGTGAGAGAAATGGGTTTAGTTTCATTCTGTTGCATATGGATTTCCAATTCTCCCAGCACAATTTGTTGAAGAGGCTATCTTTTCTCCATTGCATATTTTTGGAACCTTTGTCTAGTATGAGAAAATTGTATTTATTTGGGTTTGTGTCCGTGTCCTCTATTCTGTACCATTGATCCACCATTCTATTTTGGTACCAATACCATGCCATTTTTGTTACTATTGCTTTGTAGTAGAGTTGAAGATCTGGTATTGTGATACCCCCTGCTTCACTCTTTCTACCAAGGATTGCTTTAGCTATTCTGGGTTTTTTATTCTTCCAGATGAATTTCATAATTTCTTGCTCTATTTCTCTAAGGTATATCATTGGGATTTTAATTGGAATTGCATTGAATCTGTATAGCACTTTTGGTAGTATGGCCATTATGACAATATTAATTTTTCCTATCCAAGAACATGGGAGATCTTTCCATCTTCTGAGGTTTTCTTGAATTTCTTTCTTTAGTGTTCTGTAGTTCTCACTGTAGAGGTCTTTCACCTCTTTTGTGAGATTGATTCCCAAGTACTTTATTTTTTTCGATGCTACTGTGAATGGGGTAGTTTTCCTAATTTCTCTTTCTGAAGATTCATCACTTATGAATAAAAATGCCTTAGATTTATGTGCATTGATCTTATATCGCACTACTTTACTAAATTCACTTATGAGATCTAAAAGTTTTCTGGTGGAATTTCCTGGTTCCTCTAAGTATATAATCATATCATCAGCAAATAGGGATAGTTTGAGTTCTTTTTTTCCTATTCGTATCCCTTTAATTTCTTTGGTCTAATTGCTCTGGCTAGAGTTTCAAGGATGATATTGAAAAGAAGTGGTGAAAGAGGGCATCCCTGCCTTGTTCCAGTTTTTAGGGGGAATGCTTTCAGTTTTTCACCATTTAGGATGATATTAGCCATGGGCTTAGCATAGATGGCCTTTACAATGTTAAGGAATGTTCCCACTATCCCTAATTTTTCTAGTGTTTGGACCATGAAGGGGTGCTGTATTTTATCAAATGCTTTTTCTGCATCTATCAAAATAATCATGTGATTCTTGACTTTAAGTCTATTGATATGGTGAATTACATTTACTGATTTCCTGATGTTGAACCAACCTTGCATCCCTGGGATGAAACCCACTTGATCATGGTGCACTATCTTTTTAATATGTTTTTGTATGCGATTTGCTAAAATTTTGTTGAGAATTTTTGTGTCAATGTTCATTAAGGATATTGGTCTGAAATTTTCTTTCCTCGCTGTGTCCCTGTCTGGTTTAGGTATCAGGGTGATATTGGCTTCATAGAATGAGTTTGGGAGGGTTCACTCCTCTTCTATTTTATGGAATACTTTAAGAAGTATTGGAATGAGCTCTTCTTCAAAGGTTTTGTAGAACTTTGCTGAAAACCCATCAGGTCCTGGACTTTTCTTTGTTGGTAGGGTTTTGATGACTTCATCTATTTCACAACTTGAAATTGGTCTACTTAAATTGTGTATGTTCTCCTCATTCAGTTTAGGCAATTCATATGTCTCTAGAAACCTGTTGATGTCTTAGAAATTTTCTATTTTGTTGGAGTATAGATTTTCAAAATATCCTCTAACTATGTTTTGTATTTCACTCGTGTCTGTTGTGATATTTCCTTGTTCATTCCGAATTTTAGTGATTTGGGTTTTCTCTCGTCTTCTCTTTGTTAGTGTGGCTAAAGGTTTATCAATTTTGCTTATTTTTTCGAAGAACCAACTATTTAATTTGTCAATTTTTTGTATTTTTTCTTTTGTTTCAATTTTGTTGATTTCAGCTCTGAGTTTAACTATTTCCTGTCTTCTACTACTTTTGGTGTTGCTCTGTTCTTCTTTTTCTAGGGCTTTGAGCTGTAGTGTTAGGTCGTTTATTTGTTGAGTTTTACTTCTTTTATTAAATGCACTCCATGAAATAAATTTTCCTCTAAGTACTGCATTCATAGTGTCCCAGAGATTTTGATATGATATTTCTTTGTTCTCATTTACCTCTAAGAATTTTTTAATTTCCTTCCTAATATCTTCTGTTATCCATTCATCATATAATAGCATATTGTTTAATCTCCAGGTGTTGGAGTAATTTCTGTTTTTTGCTCTTTCATTTATTTCTAACTTCAATCCATTATGATCTGATAGAATACAAGGTAGTGTCTCTATCTTCTTGTATTTGCTAACATTAGCTTTGTGGCATAATATATGGTCTATTTTAGAGAAGGATCCATGTGCTGCTGAGAAGAAAGTGTATTGGCTCTTGGTTGGATGGTATATTCTAAAAATGTCTGTTAAGTCTAAATTATTGATTGTGTTATTGAGATCTATGGTTTCTTTGTTCAATTTTTGTTTGGAAGATCTGTCCAGTGGTGAGAGAGGCGTGTTAAAATCACCTAGTATTATTGTATTGTGGTCTATTTGGTTTCTGAGATTGAGAAGGATTTGTTTGACATACATGGGTGAGCCACTGTTTGGGGCATAGATATTTATGATTGTTATGTCTTGCTGATTTATGGTTCCCTTAAGCATTATGAAATGTCCTTCTTTATCCCTTCTGATTAACTTTGGCTTGAAGTCCACTTTATCTGAAATGAGGATGGATACCCCAGCTTTTTTGCTGGGTCCGTGTGCATGGTAAGTTTTTTCCCATCCTTTCACCTTTAGTCTTTGGGTATCTCTTTCTAAGAGATGAGTCTCTTGCAGGCAACATATTGTTGGATCTTTCTTTTTAATCCAATCTGCCAGTCTATGTCTTTTGATTGATGAATTCAGGCCGTTAATATTCAGGGTTATTATTGAGATATGGTTTGTATTCCCGGTCATTTGACTCATTTTATTCATTTAATTGCTTATTTTTGACACGACTTGGTTCCTCTTTATTTGACAGTTCCTTTAGGATATCTCCTCCCTTTGCTGATTTGCTTCTTTTTTTTCATATCTTCTTCATGGAATATTTTGCTGAGAATGTTCTGTAATGCTGGCTTTCTTTTTGTAAATTCTTTTAGCTTTTGTTTATCATGGAATGATTTTATTTCATCATCAAATTTGAAGGTAAGTTTTGCTGGGTATGAGATTCTTGGTTGGCATCCATTTTCTTTCAGAGCTTGAAAAATGTTGTTCCAGGCCCTTCTAGCTTTTAGTGCCTGGATTGAAAAATCTTCTGATATCCATATTGGTTTCCCCCTGAATGTAATTTGGTTGTTTTCTCTCACAGCCTTTAAAATTCTGTCTTTATTTTGTATGTTAGGTATTTTCATAATAATGTGCCTTGGTGTGGGTCTGTTGTAATTTTGTGTATTTGGAGTCCTATAAGCCTCTTGAACTTGATTTTCCATTTCATTCTTCAAATTTGGGAAATTTTCTGATATTTCATTGAATAGATTGTTCATTCCTTTGGTTTGTTTCTCTAAGCCTTCCTCAATCCCAATAATTCTCAAATTTGGACTTTTCATGATATCCCATAGTTCTTGGAGATTCTGTTCATGATTTCTTACCATCTTCTCTGTTTGTTCAACTTTGTTTTCAAGGTTAAATATTTTGTCTTCAATATCTGAGGTTCTGTCTTCCAGGTGTCCTATCCTATTGGTTGTGCTTTCTATGGAGTTCTTAGTTTGGTTTATTGTTTCCTTCATTTCAAGGATTTGTTTTTTTTTTTTCAATATCTCTAACTCTTTATTGAAATGATCTTTTGCTTCCTGTATTTGCTCTGTTAACTGTCGATTGGTGCTATCATTCAATGCCTGCATTTGCTCTTTCATCTCATCATTCAATGCCTGCATTTGCTCTTTCATCTCAACTTTGCTTCACTGATCATTTTAATTATGTACATTCTGAACTCCCTTTCTGTCATTTCTTCTGCCATGCTGTCGTTGGATTTTATTGATGTAACATCTAGATTTGTTTGTGGCATTTTCTTCCCTTGTTTTCTCATATTGTTCAGGAAGCAGTGGGTCATTAAGATATTGCAGATTTCCTCTATTGACTTAAAATGTCCCTGAAGATTGCTTGTATATCCCCTCTTATCCTTCAATAGCCTGCAGTCTTGGAGGAAGTTGATAATGCGGTGCTCCACAAGGAAGCTGCCTCTCTGGGGTTGGTGACCCTCAGGTGGGGTATATTCCCTGATAGTGGGCAGAGGTGCCTCCACTTGTTGACCAATGGTCATCCAAAGGGGAACTAGGCTGCAGGCTGAGGCATGGCCTGTTTTTTCCTGTGTCTCTGGTTTTACCATCCTTGTGGGAAAACCTCACCCAGTGGGGAAGACTCACCCGGTGGGGAGGTCTCGCTGGTCAGTTCCCCTCCTAGAGGTTCCCCTCAATCTACTACTACTGCCTGGGCTGGGCTGTCTTCCTCTGCAACGTTCCCAGGGACCTGGACCTACCTCCTGGGCCTGGGAGACTCACCCTTCACAGACGAGTCTCCTTAGGCTGCCTCTCCTCAGAGAATCTGCCCGCAGTCTTGGAAACTTCGCTCCACCCCTAGGTGTGTCTCGGTGCGGCTCTTCCAGCAAGAAGCCACCTAGGTCCTGGGACCCTGCTCTGCACCTAATCGCCTGGCTATGCGGCCCCTCTCTGAGCCGCCACCTGGAGCCCCATACAATAGCTCTGAGATCCAGAGACCCACCACACACCTCCTCCTCCGGACAGCCGCCCGGTTTCTGACATAGTCACTAGGAGTCCAAGCAACTCACTTCACGTCTCCTCCTCCTGCCAACCAACTGTAGCCCTAGGCAGTCACTCCGAGTCCAAGTGACCCGCCCTGTTCCTCCTCCTCCTCGGAGTAACCCCCCGGGTGTTCAGGAGCAGTCGCTCGGAGACCAAGGGACCCACCGCGCTCCTCTTCCAGGCAGGCCACCGGTGTTCAGGAGCAGTCGCTTTGAGTAAAAAACAACTCACCACTCACCTCCTTCTCTGGCAACCGCCTGTGGCTCTGATGCAGTCACTCCTAGACCAAGCGACCCGCCGCACTTCTCCTCTTCCTCCGGACAACCCCCCTGGTGTTCAGAAGTGATCGCTCTGAGTCTAAACAGCTTGCTGCGCTGCTCCTCCACAGGCAGCTGCCCGGAGCCCCAGTGGTTGCTCCGAGTCCAAGCGCTGTGCTGAGCCACCTCCTCTACGATGATCCCAGTTGTCCGTGTTTACCGCTCCAGCGGGGGGGGGAGGGGCATCTTGCTGGCAACCCTACTTCACAAAGTTCCCTGTGTTCCAGGGCTACCCCCCCATCCGGGATGCCTCCCCAATGGGAGAGACTCACCCGGCGGCTTTGAGTTGGTCCCAATTCTCTCACTATCTCCTCTTTTGAATCCTGCATCCTGGAGCAACATGAAATGCAGCCACCCTCTAGTCCGCCATCTTGAAACTCCCTCTAGACTATACTTTTGTTTTTAATTTACACACGCTCATCCTCACTGCAATCCAAATATTTAAGGATTTCAATTTTCAATTTACTAATAAATCAGTGCTGTGAGAAAACTTCATAACTTGTCCATAGAAAATAGTTTTAAAATATGCACATTGTATTACTGAAATAAAAAATACTAATGAGTATGCAAAGTTTCTGCAATTTTCTACTTAGAATGTGAACTGAAGCATCCTAGGACTGGACTGTAACTCAGTCAAGAACCACATGCCCTTCAGGAGGTTATCAGATACAGTGTCACTAACGCTGCATCTTGTAGTGTAGAGAGTAGAAGAGGTGTACAACATACTAACAAGCTGTGAGGCTTTGACTGCTCAGAGATGCTACATCTGGCCTCTTAAGCAGCTTCACAGGCATCATCAATAAACCATAATCAGCATGTAATGGTCTGACAAGATCACCAACAAGAACAGCCTGGAAGTCAGCCAGTCCATCAGTACTGACAGAAGTTCACTGCAATTTAGTCCTCCTGAGCTGGACACATTCAGAAAATGGATAAAAAGAAATACAAAGAGCAACTGCTGGGCCAGTGAAAGTGGAGCTGGAATAACAGGAAATGAAGGAAATATGCCCTAATGATGAGTCAAATCCCTTCACAAGGCTGAAGCACCCAGTCAGATTGTAGGGATTGGACAATTCAGTAGGTAGTTGTTTACAGTCCACTCCAAAGAGATGTATATTAATGTATATTTTGAAAAGTTTTTATGATTTCATGTCATTTGTCATTTGTAGAATTTAAGTTTACAACTAGAAATGATAGGTAAAATATTATTAAGTTAGTCTACTTAGAATTCAAGGATGAAATTTCCAACTTTTTACTAGTGATATATCTTACCAGAATATATTTGAGTTTCAATCAACTATGATTTGAGACTCTTGAATTTCTTATTACTAATGAACAAATACAAATTTATGAATATCAAGAAAAGATACACCAATTAAGTTAAAAGGTGGAATTACAAAAGTCAAAAGCAGAAAATAACAAAATTCTTTCCTCACACTGTCCCTGTGGGTAGTTCCATCCCTGGATGAAACTAGTAGCTTTTTTCCCTTAACGTAAAAAAAAATTTTTAGTTATAGATGGACAAAAATTTATTTTATATATTTATTTTTATGGGGTGCTGAGGATCAAACCTAGTGCCTCACACATGCTAGGCAAGCGCTCTACAACTGAGCCACAATTGCAGCTCCTGAATGAATTCTTATCCCATGATTTCTAATCTCTCTTGAAACTTCTTCAATCACTTTCATTCATGAGTCATAGTTCTCAAATTGGAATAGCCAATATCTGTGAATCATAATTATCACTTAAACTTTCCTTGACTCAGACTTGGGTAATTAGTGGGGGAGAGGAATAATTGGGTTAAGAAGGGAACAGGGTTAGCTTGACTGTTTTTGGTTTTTCTAGGGTGTAAATGAAGATTAAGTGGGGAATGAAGTTTCAGAAAGCATCCCCTCCACTCCCCCAGCCCTAGTGACACTGATGTACTTCTCAGAGTACTTTCCACCAGTGCTGCCATATTTAAATTTGACTCTTTTTTCTCATTTATTTGGGGGGTCTTTGAAAACACCTCCTTCCCCACCATTTCTCTGTGTCCCTCATACCACCTAGGAATCTATCACCCACAATTCCTTTAAACCAAGGTAATCTTTCCTTTCCCCATCAGCTTGTGACTTCACCACCTTACTATATTATATGAACTGAATCATCCTAAAAGTTGTTAGATGCACCGTGCTCCTCTAACGCAAAGCAACTTAAGACAGCTCCAGGACTGGTCCATGGAAAATCAATACACTTTGCACACAGAAATTCTGGGCATGTGTGCAGGACATTCTCAGAGCTACCATGTCACTCACCTCTCACAGCAGCCAACAAGCCACAGTGTAGCTTCTGTGCCCCACTGGCTCCATTGGAAATGTATGAAGCTCCTTATGTATCTCTTTGAAACCCCTAATCATTTGATGCGACCCCCACAGTGTGATTTGTTCCTTTATCCATGATGGAGTTAGACAAGCACACCTGTAGCTATCTTTCAAAAAAAAAAAACTTTTTTTCTTTAAATAAAGTCCTTTTTTAAAGTCTGGCAGATAAGCAGCACAAATTGTAACTACTCCTCTGTATGTGCTTAAGTGATACAGCTTCTCATGTTGTAGTGTGTGCATACTTGGCATCTATAAGCTTAGAGCTTTTCTTAGTTTTGTTTTCCTCATACAACATGTAAGAAGGATCTGAAGGTATATAGGGCATGTTGTGTTTGGAACATGATCAGAGAAACATCAGTGGGGAGTGAAGAAGTGAAACTAAGAAGGAAAAGGCAGAGTTCCTCATCTGAGATCTTTGTACGCATGGACCAGAATCTAACTGAAAATGAAATGTCTCTCATCTGAGTTCCCCTGGGAACTATGGAGGTTGAGAAATCTAAATGAAAATCTCTTTCCATTGCACCACGCAATTTCAGATCCAATGCCATCTCTGAAGAGATATTTCTGTTTCATATATTGTTCTACTCTATTACCAACCTTCGCTTCATAGATCTCCTTCAGCTGGTTTGCCATAGTACACATGTGACCCTCTCTCAGGGACAGGGCACTCTGCTGTCCTTGACTTCATTCTACTCTCTACCACTGTGTCTAGATCATTGCTCCAATTCCCTTAATTTAAAAGTTCTTCATAACCCTCCACCTCTTGCTGATTTTCTCAATATGGCTATCTTCTAACTCTTTTAGAATGCTTGCACATCTGTGCATAAAAATTAAATGTACACTGCTTATTTCTCACAAATCTTGAACCCCTTCAACTTTTCTGTATCTGCATTTTTCCTCTACATAGTTGTCCAGTTTGCTGTCATTCACAATCACTCGACCTCTGGAATCTTATTTCATAATCTTTCTCTTATTATTCCATTACATATTTATCCCAGTTCTTTAAATCCCCATATTCTACAATGTCTTGTTCTTCAAGGTCCTGTAACTTGTCATTTTCTTCTGATCTTCAAATTCCTTGTTTTCATGTTCTTCCTATTTAGGCTAACATTAGTCAATAGCTCAATTCCTTCACCCTTATGTCACACTCAGCAAGTAATTCCCTGACCCTGAATGAGTTGGATCTATTTAAAATTACTAAAGAGGGACAAAGAAAAGGAAGAGGAGAAGAAAAAGCCAAAGGAAAAGGAGGAAAGAGAAAATATTTAAAAGGTTCAAAGTTCACACACATACTTTTTCCATCATGATGAGTAATGTTCCCTCTTACCTTTCTACAAAACCCTCTCAAATCTCTGCTATTATCCTCGAAGTTCCTAATCTGCCACCTATTCAGTCACTCTGAATAAATGATTCTGCCCTTCATGACACAAATAAGTTAGAAAGTTTTGGTGAAAATGTGCACAGATTCATAATATCATCATAAAAATAATTTTAACCATTTTCACACTTATATTCCTACCTCCAGTTTTGGATATAATATTACAAATAATCATGCCAAACTGTTTTACTTTCTGCATCAGAGAATTCTACATGCAGAATCTTAAGTGTGATAACTACTGATGCAGGAGAGGTGTTATCATTTGTTCAGCAATCTACCCAAGATTTCTTGCTTAGGACACGGCACACCTGAAATTCATGCAAGGCACACTAATTCTAGAGCCTGTTCCTTCCATTACTACAATATATTACATAGGATACCCCACCTCAGCACAGTCCTCACTTCCATCTGCATCCATGTCCTGAGGCTTAAGATTTTATCCTTGGTCCCTTCTCTCTTTTATTTTTGTAACTCTGATCTTTCTCCTCAAAGATACATCAGGTTTTGCTCTTCTTAAAAAACATCTTTCTTAATCCCATCTGCTGTCCTCTTTATTTCCTTTTCTCTTTCCTGTCTTCCAAACTTATTTACAGAATCCCCTTCTCCCCACTTTTTTACTTACCATCAATTCACTGCCAAAGTTGTGTATGGTTGAATTCACCACACTTACACATATCGTTTCCAGTCTTTTTGTCATCTGATTTCCTTTATTGTCTGAGCTCTTCCTTTAAACTCTCTATTTCCAGACACTATTCAGTCCTTCCCTATTTTTTTTAGTGGTAAGTCCTTGTCATTGTCTTTCTTGGACTCCTCTTCTTCTGGCTAAACAGTGTGAGAGTTAGAATTCCCAGGGTCCTACTCATGCCCTCCACTCACTTTCCTTTACTTTTTTTTTCATTCACATCACTTGACCTTCATGGATTATGTCACTGTGTTTACTAATTTGAACTAATACCTATACTCAGATTACAGAGAAGTTTATATCCTCATTCACAATTTTTCTTACATTTCTCATCTGTGCCTCTAACCCATATATCTAATCCCCTATTAGACATTGACACTTAGACATAATTAAGGTTACTCAAATGAAGAAAATGTTTATAAAGCCCTTACATCCTCATATCTGTGCATCAGCCTGCATTCTGTTACCCAGTCAATAGAATCCCTCACACGGCATCCACACTGTGATGATAAGAGTCATTCCTGACTTTCCCACTCTTACCTCAAAAGTAGCTTCTCTCCAAAGTGTCCCCATCTCTTAATGTCACTATTTTCATTTGGATTCTTTTTATTATTCCTTAGCTACTTATAAGTCTTCACCTTGTCACATATCTTCACATCTCTGTACATTTTGACATTTTCTTTCCTATTCCTATAATGCCATAAACTAAGTACATAACCCTCTTTCCTTGGTCAATTCCTATTTTTTTTTCCAAGTTGAGTTATTAACTCCTTCTGGATGCACTTTTTGATACTTTCAGGTAATTTTCTCCATAGTATCAAAACAATTTCTTCATCCCTATATTATATCACCAGTCCTACTTTGTAATTGCTTGTAATTGTCTATTTACTCTAAATTTTCAGTTCTCTGAGAACAGGAAATGCATATTTTGTCTCCATTTCATCTCCAGCACAAGTAACACTACCAATTTGTGTTACCAGTAAGAAAGTATGATTTTATATTAGTCTTCTCTTTCAGATGTAATATAATCAAGTCTCATCTAAATTCTGACTGGATACAGAAATAAATACACTATTGATGGATAGATAGATGATACAGAGATAAAGAGATAGAGATGTAATACTGAATGAATCAGTATGTCCTATACAAATGATCATATACAAATTCTATAATTCTATAATATTGGAAGGATGAAGTTGAATTACCTTTAAAAATATTATATTGGAATATAAGAAAAATGTGATGTAATTTCATTTTCAAATCAGATAAAATATATACAGATATTTATTTAGATAGAGATATGTTTTGATATAGATCCCCATAATGACTTGAGAGTCATCCTTGATTTTCACCTTTATCTTACCTCAAAAGCAGTTGCTCAATTTTACCTGTCTAACTTCTCTCCAAAGTGTCCCTTCTCTCATCTCAGTGCCACTACTTTTATTCCAACCTGAATTTTGATCTGTCTGCTTATTATTGCCTAGATTTAAGGATTTTATACTATTTTTAACAATCTTTAAATTATAAATGAAATTAATTTCTACTTATTTTACTGAGACTGAGATATCTGCCTGGTCTTTAATTGTTTTTTGATGTCAAAGCCCAACAACAACAACAACAAAAATAATCAGGAACACACCAAGAGTCAAATAAAAGTTAGGTTTACAACTTTTACAATATGAGAGAAAACACCTCAGAGAAGCTCCCAGAGTCTCAGGAAAGTTGGGAGGAACTTCCTAAAAGGTTTTAGTTATTACTAGGTACTTCCAGAGGAGGACTGAAAGGTGGGAGGCTAATTTAGTTAGAAAAGTGGCAATTTCATGATTGGGTATCTTAACATTTTTATCTTTGGGAAGATTCATAAGAAGATACAGACATCATTGGTCAATGGTCTCTGTCTTTCCAATTGTGATCATGGAGTGGACTGTTTATGCCTTACTTTGAGCATTGTTTATTTCCATTTGGGATCATTACAATTACTCTGGTACCCATCCAGTTTTACTTTCTCAGTAACAATACTGTCTGATTTGATACTGTAATTACATGACATTTTTCTTGTACTTTGAAATTATATTTTTAAATGCAACTCTACATTTCAACTTTATCCTTTGAATGTTCTAGAATTACACTGGATTCATTTGATTCATACAACCCTATTGTCCTTTGTACAGGATATGAATGATTCTGCCTGCACTTAATATTTCTGACTTCATATGACTTCTTACACTTGAATATCTTGATTAAAATCTATATTTAATGTAGTATAAGTTCCCCACTCTTACATGCTTACTTTCTCTCAATCTATGGTTTGCTTACCCATTTAAAAAAATTCTTTCCTTTAACAGTCTTTACCTACAATATTTTGTTACCATTGTGAGTTTCTCATATTGAAAAATAAATGTTTGCAAAGCAATTTCCAGCATAAATTAATACATTCCAGTATGAAACACTAAATTATCATGTGTACTCTATTTTATTAGTGGGGACCCATGATGTGTTTTAACTTTGTAGAGTTACCATGTAACTGGTAGTTACCTGGTAACTTTGTAGAGTTACCAGTATGCAGTAATTTTAAAAGAGAGACTAAAATAATAAAAAATATTCAGACTATGTATATCAGCCATATTTAAGTTAACATAATTCTCAAGTTTTAGCATCAGGACTTTATGCATTTTGTTTTCACTTATTATCAATTTATTAGTAGAGAAGTGACATAAAGTAAGAAAGGTGAATCTGAAATACAGTCTTTAAGTGGCACAATCGGTTAGCATGCTGTACTTATAAAAGAGTCACACTAATACAGGCACAGTTGCACTAAATACTTCTGGAAAACCACCAGTGACAGGTTGAGTAAAGAATTTAGAGAAAATATATTTCAAAGTTAACTTTGGGAATTTTTACCAAGAATGACAGTATCATCACTATATTACTAGTGTGAACAGGAATGAAACAAATTGAAACTTTTGCATGAAGAAAAACAAATCTAGTTTGGAATTCACTGAATTTGAAGTGGTAGTCAACATCTTATTGGAGATTTCCTATGAGGAAATAAAGAAATATAACCAGAGCTATCTTAGCAGATCTTAGCCAAAATTATAAATGAATGCCTTTATTAAAGGCAAAAGTTGCACATATGGAACAAAAAAGCTAGATGGAAAGAAAATAAACTGAAATTTATTGTTAAAGAAAAATCATAGTGTTATTACTTAAAACAGCATCCTTTTGAATTAAAAGGGACAAGGAGCATTGCAGTCAGCATAAACAGTAAGAAGAGCCCCAATCTTGAATAAAGTTATTAAAATCACCAAATGAATTTATTTATTCATTCATTTATTTATTTAAAGATGGGGTCTCACCATGTTGCCCAGGCTGGCCTCCACCTCCCAGACTCAAGCAATTTTCCTGTCTCAGTCTGCCAAGCGGCTGGAGCTAAAGGTACATGCCAAAGCACCATCCATCTAATTTGATGAATTCAGTAAATGCCTTTTGTATTCATAAAAATTGCAGAAATAAAAAGTTTCCCCTTGTAATGTTAAATTTTCTTAGTTCTGCCATTGGTTTATGCAGCCTAAAGCATCCAGTCTTCTTTTGGTTTACTGAATCATTTTACACCCACCTAATAGATTCTGTTCTTTCTTCCTCATCCTCAATGGGTTTAAATAGAACAATGCACAGAGCACTTGATGTCCTAAGTAACAATAATGTGAAGGGATGGGAGAACTTGTTAACGCATGGGCAGAGGAAGCAGAGTGTTACTAACACCTTGAGTGCCACAAGGGAGAGGATCAGACACAGAGAAACCAACATTTTCCTTACCTGTCACATATTGTACTACATCCTCACTTCTACTTATGCTGCTATTTATCTGAAAGCCCCTAAGAGCTCTTTGGGAGTCACTGTGAGTTCTCAAATAAATATGTATTGCAGTTTGTGTGCTTATCTTGAAAACTCATTTTAATTACCCAATAGACATTCTCAATGTCATCCCAGCTGTTACTTTCTATTATGTTCTGTAAATGATCCTTTTGGCTCTTATTAAAAATGCATCTTTGACCTAAGATGATGAGGGTATTCAAGCAGTTGTGACAATAGGCAGCATAAACTCTCCTCAGCTGGGAAATGGAATGGGTAGCTTTTCTTGAAGTTCTCCTGGGTCTGTAACTTCACAAGAGTGCTTGCACTGGGTTTAAGATTTTCATGGATTATATCTTTAAAGTGTTTTGAGATAAGATCCATGTAGCTCTAATGAGAATCCTGCTGGAAAAAACTTTGAGTCTATATAAGAAAATGTTTATTGTTTAATTAATGCTTCAGTCACTGAAAAGGACAAGAATTTAAAAAAGAAAGATTGACTCATAAAACTACATCTCTGCTTAATGTTTCACATCATGGTGTTATGCCTCTTTGGCTATGGGTAGGTAGTACATTCTTATTGAATAAAACAAATTTAATTCCTCCATGATTTCTGAGACCTAGCAACTTGTTTGTCTCATCAAATTTGAAAAGCTTACCATCAATATACGAATATATGCAAGTATATAACAAATCATGCTCTAAAGTACAGTGGTATGAATAACTGAAAAGACGACTTCATTTCTGAGTTCAGTTGCTTTTACACATCTTCTCAAACACTGAAGGACATTGCACTGCGCTATTTCCTTTCTTTTAAACCATTTTGTCTAAAAAAAAAAACACACAAGAATAATTTTGAGAAAAAAAAACCCTCTGATTATTCTCTTACATTTGTTTTTCCTTTCCAGGAGTATATTTTTTTTTCCATTTTGTAGCAAATAGAAATTTATCCTGCAACTCCCTACAGAAACTTGAGAGAAAATCAATGATCACTTTGACAAGAACAATGCCACTTTCTTTTGAACAGGTCATCTAGATCCCAATAACCTGTTCTCCTAGGGCAGTTTAGAAAATCAGACCAATCACCCCAGAGCCTGTTCAATGTCCTGCTTACCAGTCACACACAATATACAAAAGACTCGAAACTGTTTGACTACTGAGAAATTATTTCTCAATGCTTCTATTTCATGAGTAAAAACTGCTAATGTTGTCTTATTCAAAAATCAGCAGCCCCTGTGATCATTCCCCACTTACACCTGTTAAGTCTGAATCAGTAAATGCAGTGGGGCACATTATTCATTTCTTAGGAGAAAATCTGCTATAGAACATTGTTTTAGGACACCAGCATTCAAGTGAAACTAATGAGGTTTTGAATCCTCATTCTACCACTTACTAACTTTGTTTTGGGACACATTCCTTAAATCTCTGAACTTCTGATTTCATTGTTTGAAAAGTGCAGATAATAACACTGAAAAGAACCAATCCATTAATTTATTTAGATGACACAGCCTTATGAAAGGTTGGTCCTCATGAACAGTGAATTATAATTATCTACTTCATTTACAGAAACTATCTCTACACATTTATACTAAACAATGCAATGCAATGAAAACCTGAACATATAATGGCCATGATAGTATGAAAATTTAAATATATCATGACCATGACACTGGAATTATTTAAGTTTCAAAACATAGTAATTTAAATGAATGGATTTGCAGCCTACATCTATAGCTCTAAAAGATCTTTGAAGTTTTTATAGACTTTAAAAGGATGAAAAAAAGAGGCAGTATTTGAGATCTGGGATATAAGCTCAGAGCACCAGGAGTGGGTAAAGCAGAGGTAAGGATTACCTTCTTCAGTTGTACTGATGTCTGTAATTGTCCATTCCAGCAGCAAAGTTGTCTCTTAAGAAACCACATCATGTACTTAATCCTCAGCAGAAACTCTGTTTCTGACAGTGGGAGAAAGTATGCCTGTATTGAGTCTTCTCCCTGTGAAGTTCTTTTTTTCCCTCTCTCTCTCTCTCTCAATGTTATTTCCAGCTATAATACAAAACTTGTGAATTGGTTGCTTCTTAGTAAATCTATATCATTATAGCAACAGGTAATAGGCAGATAGTTAAAAGAGGAAGAAGAATTACCACATGCTAGTACTGTTCTAAGTACTTTTCATGTGATGACTCATGACAGCTCTGTGAGACAGATACCATTGTTACCCCTTTGTTATAGAAGAGTGAACACAAGCACTGAGGAAGTAAAGGGCTCCCCTGATGTAAAGCTCATAAAGGACAAACTCAGGCATCCTATTTCCTAGCTGCTTAAGAAAGCACCCGATCTCAATGAGAAAGAAAATGACAATTAATTTAGTATTACATTGATTTTTTTTAGATTTTTTCTTTGTAATGAGAGTAAATCCATTTAATAGAGGTCTCTTTGAGAACAAATACATTAAATGGATTATCCACTATCTCAAAGTTCTTTGAGGGTGAGACCTGAGCAGAACCTGGGTTTCCTTTCTGCAAAGACCCTTCTTATTCTTTGTACCAGAACAGAAGGAAGGTAATGAGTCTGCATCTCCAACTGTTTTGGTAACTACATTTTACCTGGAATGAACAAATTTGTTTACTGGTACAAATGTATAGAATTTTAAAAGCTTAGCATTAATATTCTACCAAAAGATACACCATTGAATAATAAATGTAGGTAATATGGTTGTGTAAGTAATATTTAAACAAATTTATTGAAATTGGATAAAAATATCAAGATGAAAACCACCTAGG
Source organism: Sciurus carolinensis (assembly GCF_902686445.1). NCBI lineage: Eukaryota > Metazoa > Chordata > Mammalia > Rodentia > Sciuridae > Sciurus > Sciurus carolinensis. Next base: position 589,158 of record NW_025920116.1, read on the forward strand.
AAAATACATTCTTAAATAGCTATTTTTAAGGGCATCTGACCAAATAATAAACAAGAAAAATCTAATTTGCTTTGGCCTTACAGATGTACAGCTATTGTAACTTTAAAGTACAATATGAGGAAGAGGAATATTTTCCAGAATGCATTAGGTGTAGAACAAGCTGGTAAAATAATCTAAACTACAGATCATTACTGGTTAATTATATTCTGTTTCATAGATTCAAAATTGATAATCCAATGTTACCACAACATTAGAATTTTAAAAGGCAAACAAAATAACTATTAGTGTATTGGATATTATGCGGGGTTTATTAAGAAACGTGAATCTAACTTCCCTGATGGGGCTCAGATGAAAGGCAGAAAAAAAATCCAGCTCTTCCATATACACAGAAAAGCAATAGCTATAGTAATATTTAAATGGGCATAAGGCTTACCAGACATTACAAATACTGCCTCCAATCAGCTGAGTTGAGCCAAGTTGCCTAATTTGTGGGGGAGGGACTCACAGTTTCTTCATTTTTCAGATTAAAGAGTTGTGCAATATACCTGAACTTCTTTCCAGCTCTAAAAGACTACTATTTACAGAAAACTGGTTGATACAACTGCAGCAATATCAATTAATAGAAAACATTAAGTATGTCCTTCCATTTGGTCTATATTATTTGTGTCATGGTCAAGTCTATTTGTGAAATAAAGAAATAATGACCTGGTACTCAAGACTTTATTATTGCTTTATTTAGCCAACATAGGTTGTTGAAGACCTGAAAGAGTTGGGAACACAATGATGAGGGATACATTGTACTCTTCTAAAGTGATACACCACTTGCTAGGAAGCAACTAGTGAATAAAATTTTCCATGTCTCTGTCTCAATGTTGTTATGGCATTCTTGGTCAAGAAACAACACATATGTCAGACTTGAGGCCCTAAATGAAAAGTACAGGAGTGGTGAAAGAGGACATCCTTGTTTTGTTTCAGTTTTTCTCCATTCAGATTGATGTTGGCCTTGGGTTTATAGCCAAGCTTTATGTGTAAAAGCATATATAGCTTTTACAATGTTGAGGTATGTTCCTACTATCCCTAGTTTTTCTAGTGTTTTGAACATGAATGGATGCTGAATTTTGTCAAATGATTTTTATGCATCTACTGAGATAATCATGTGATTCTCATCTTAAAGTCTAATGGTGTGGTGAATTACATTTATTGGATGCCCTCATACATCACTTCTATTCGACATAGTCCTTAAAACTCTAGCCAGAGCAATTAGACAGAGGAAAGAAATTAAAGGGTTACAAAGAGGAAAAGAAAATCTCAAATTATCGCTGATGACATGAACCCAAAAAACTCCACCAGAAAACTCCTAGAACTCATAAAGGAATTCAGAAAAGAAGCAGGATATAAAATTAATATCCATAAATCAATTGTGTTCCTATAAACCAATAATGAATCAGCTGAAAGAGAAATTAGTAAAACTATCCCATTCACAATAGACACACACACACACACACACACACACACACACACACACACAGAAACCCCTTGGGAATCAATCTAACAAAAGAGTTGAAAGACATCTGTGATGAAAACTATAGAATACTAAAGAAAAACTGAAGAAGACCTCGGAAGATGGAAAGATCTCCTATATTCTTGGATAGGCAGAATTAATATTGCCAAAATAGCCATACTACCGAAAGTGCCTTAAGAGTTTAATTCAATTCCTATTAAAATTCCAATGAAGTTCTGCATACAAGTAGAAAACACAGTCATTAAATTCATTTGGAAAAACAAGAGGCCAAGAATAGTCAAAGTAATCCTCAGAGAGAACAGTGAAGCAAGAGACATCACAATACCAGACCTTAAATTATATTACAGATCTACAGTAACAAAAACGAATGATATTGGCAGAAAAACAGACATGAAAAACAATGGAATAAATAGAAGTCACAGAGACAAACCCACATAAATACAGTTATCTCATACCAGATAAGGTGCCATAAACATACATTGAAGAAAAGATAGCCTCTCTAACAAATGTTGCTGGGAAAACTGGAAATTCATATGTAATAAAATGAAATGTATACCCTGTCTTTCACCCTGCACAAAAATCAACTCAAATGAATTAAGAACATAGGCATTAGACTAGAGACCCTGCATCTACTAGAAGAAAATATAGGCCCAACTCTCCATCATGACTGCATAGGAACCAATTCCTCAAAAAGACTCCTAAAGAACAAGGAGTAAAATCTAGAATCAATAAATGGGATGGTATCAAATTAAAAAGCTTCTTCACAGCAAAGGAAAAAATTGAGAATGTGAAGAGAGCCTACAGAATGGAAGAAAATCTTTGCTTCCTACACCTCAGAATGAACATTAATCTCCAGGATATATAAAGAACTCAAAAAATGTAACACCAAAAAATAAATGAATAAATTTTCAAAAGAACTGAACTGTTAATTCACAGATGAAATATGAGTGGTCAGCAAATATATGAAAAAATGTTCAACATCTCTAGCATTTAGAGAAATGCACATTAAAACTATACTGAGATTTCTTCTCACTCTATTCTGAATGGCAATTATCAAGAATACAAGTAACAATATATGTTGGTGAGGATGTGAGAAAAAGGTACACTCATATGTTGCTGGTGGGACTGAAAATTGATGCAATGACTCTAGAAAGCAGTATGGAGATTACCCAAAAATGTTGGAATGGACCACTATTTAACGCAGTTATCCCACTCATTGGTTTATACCCAAAGGATTTAAAATCAGCATATTACAGTGATGCAGCTACATCAATGTTTATATCAGCTCAATTTACAATAGCCAAGCTATAGAACCAATCTATGTGCCCTTCAACAGATGAATGGATAAAGAAAATGTGGTATATATACAATGGAATATTACTCAGACATAAAATAAGAAAGATTTTATGACTTTTACTGGTAAATGGTTGGATCTGGAGAATATTATGCTAAGTGATAATAAACCAAAGCCAAAAAACAAAGGCCAAATGCTTTCTCTGATATGAGGATGCTGACACACAATAAGGGGGGGAACAGAGTCAGTAGTTTAGACAAAGGGGAATGAAGGGAAGTGGAGGGGACATGAAAATAGGAAAGACAGTAGAAAATCAAACATAACTTTCCTATGTTCATATATGAATACACCACCAGTGAAACTCCACATGATATACAATCACAAGAATGGAATCCTAATTAGAATAAGTTGTATTCCATGTATGTATAATATGTCAAAATACACTGCACTGTCATTTATATCTAAAAAATAACAAATTTTAAAGGAAAAGAGTACAGGAAGCCTTAACAAAAATAGTAATATTTGAACTGGGTCTTGTGGGTTAAGGAGGAGTTTACTAAGGGAGAAAGAACACTAAGGATAGAAGATTCTTCACAATGAAACTAAATAAAGAATGATCTATGAACATAAGAATCAGGGTCAGAGGAAGAAGAAAAAAGGGGAGAAATAAAAATGGGGAGAAGTAAGAAAGCAGAATAGCTTTCCTTTAGAAAGTGAATTGCATAATGGATCATGTAGTTAAGACATTTTCCCCTCATATGTGAAAATGAGAGGGTATGGAAAGCTGTGTCATGAAAGTAGAAGGGAAACCTAATATTAGGGTAGAAGAAGGAAAGCAGAGGGAAGGAAAGTGGCGTATTCAGTATCAGTGACAAAACTGATAAATTCACGTACAGATAGATCACAATGGAACCCATTATTATGTATAATTAAGATGCACCAGTAAATACATTTTTTAGGTAGGGAAATTTGTTATATACTCTTTATTAGCATATCTCTGGTGAGCATTCACGGGTTTAAAAAAAAAGTTCCAGGAGCAGAACTGATTGTTATCTAAATGTCAAAGCCCCACATAAGATCTTGTGTTATATGTTGGTCTGAGGGTTGGACAATGACCCAATCACATGGAGAGTCCACTAGATACAGTCCTGGAATCCACCAAAATTTCTCTAACTGCACAATTCCCATCAAGAGTGGGTGCAAAGCCAAGCTTGGTGCATCTACTTGTATGCACCTGTAATCCCAGACACTCTGTAGGCTGAGGCACGAGGTTTGCTAATTCAAGTCCAGCCTTGGAAAATTAGTGAGACCCTATTTCAAAATTTAAAAATAAAAAGGTCTGGGATGTAGCTCAGTAGTAAAGGACACCTGGGTTCAATCCACAGTATCACAAAGAAAAGGAAAAAAGAAAAAATGAGAGAAAAAAATCTCAAAGCCTAACAGGCATGCACATAAATCACACATGAACACCGTCAATACCTTCAGGAGTGGTGGCCAAAACAGTGGAGATTCACAGGGGCCCAAATGGATCCATTCCTAGTTGAATTTGTGCAAGTGTCCTGATGGTAACTGCCTCAATCCTAAACTGGAGAAAATTATCTATTTTCTTCTCATCTTGGTGCCAGGGTTTGCAGGGATTGCATTCCCTTGTGTGCCCAAATCTAAATGGCTCAAGAAGTGACATTGTGACATTCTCCCCACCTTCCCTTTAAACTATAATCTTAGTATAAATTAGGAGCATAATAAGGATTTTGCTAAATTACAGGGGTTGATTTGATTCAAACTGATGTAAGATAAATGCTTGCAGTCCTTATTTCAGGAATTAAATATTAATCATACTTAATTTAGGATTTCAAAGGTCTTTAGTCTATTTAACCTAAATTCCTAGTCCATAATTGATAATATAGGTGCAATCTGTAATGAGAGGGTTGATGTAAATACAAATGTAGGTATAAAAGATGTTAGTGATTATTCTTGGAGACTGAAGGTCATCAACTTAAACACTACTCTTATTTATTTTCAAAAACCAAGAAATCTGGACAAAATTGAGTGAAGGTCCTAAGATCTATTCCCAAATCCACTTGAAGAGGCAGTTTACCCAAGTCAGTTACAGAAGGCTCCTGTTAGGATTTGACCATCATAATGGTTAACTTGAATTGTCAATTTAATTGGATTAAGAGATGATGAAGAATAAGAGGATCCTGGGTGTGTCATTGAGGTTGTGTCTAGGAATGATTGGCATGCAGGATAGTGAACAGAACTGGAGACCCCCCCTAAGCATGGTCAGCACTGTCCAATAGGTTGGAGGCTTGAATGAATAAAAGTAGAACAAGGAAGCAGCAGCAGATGGAAGCTTGATTCTTCTTGAAAAAGATTTTTTTTTTATTTTTCACAGACAGAAGTTTATTTATGAAGGTAGATACACATTCAAGGAAGACTAGCAGGCTGTCTTGAGAGTGAGAATCAACCCTGACTTGGGCTGGGGGTCCGATATTTATAGAAGGACTGTATCAGGGGCTGGACAAGAAGTAGATTCAGGGTGAGCTGCACAATTTCATGCCAGTTTTCCTGTGTTTGTGTATTTCCCTCATTAAACAAGGGCATATGCTGAGGGCATGGGCCAAGGTTTGCAATTATGTTTTCTGCATCTCAATGACTTGACTCTGCATTTTAATGGCTTCACAATGTTTCCCTTAAGATTCCCTATTTCTCTCTCTTTATCCTAAATCCCTACCTCATTACCCACCACACTTTGATTCCTTAATCTTAAGGATTGGTGAGGGGTGAAGATCTGTCTTCTATGGATGCTTCAGGCTGACAAGGGACAATGACCCAGTCTAGCCAAGGATCAAAAGTCTCATCCTGACTATTCTAAAGGAAATGGACACTGCTTTCAGTTGTAGGAATGGTTTGATATTCTTTTGTTGCCATCTTCTTAAAATGGAATTGTTGATAAAGATATAAAATTTATTAGAAAGACCTGGACTGAGCAATAGGAGCAGAAGTATAATTACCAGAGGTCCTAATAGTGGAAACAACCAAGTGAGGTTAAGTAAGATTTCATAGTTTTATTTGTACATATCTCAGACTTTGAATTATTTTCTATATCCTTTACTTACTTTTGGTAAGGTTGATGTAAATGTATTTGAAGTTACATTTAAAAGAATAAGCCTTTTTAAATATACATTTATTCATTTTTTATTATTATGTTTAGTTGTAGATGGACACAATGCCTTTATTTCATTCATTTATTTTTATGTGGTGCTGAGGATCAAACCCAGTGCCTCACGTGTGCCAGACAAGTACTCCACCACTGAGCCACAAACTAAGCCCCAATACTTATTTATGTATACTTTCTGCCAGGTGTTTAAGACCAAGTTGGTTAAAAATTGACCTTGTTCCTATCCACAGTTGGTTAGGGCATCTGAGATTTCTCAGGGGTCACTTTTGGAAGTTTGTGCCAATCCTTTTGGTTCTTTCAGTCTTTCTTTACCAATGTGCCACCTTCCAGAATAGATTTCCCTTGGACATTTCCCTCTCCAATAACCTTCCTCTTTGTACTTGTTGGCTATCTGTTCTCTAGGGTCCTCTGGATTCCCCTAATTGGAAGGTCAAGGGTTTCACCCAGAGTTAGAGGACACTTGGAGTAGTACCTTGAAAGTTTCTTGATTGCTGCTGCAATCACCTGAGGACAACAGACTCTCACTTCTTCACTCTTCCAAAGCTGACTTTGCTAGTTCCAGTGATTCTCCATGGAGTTTCCAGAAGCCTTCAATCTTGGACTGGGGTAGCATCATTGATCCCTCTTGTTCTGAGGTCTCAGCATCTTGAACTGTGCAGCTACTTGTTCCTCCAACTCTCCAGCCTGCACACAGCCATTGTGGACTATCTGGCTTCTGGTTCTATAAGCCAATCTAATAAATTCCCTTTTAATAATCATATCCCCTGTTGGTTCTGTTCCTCTAGAGAACCTTGACTAATACAGTCACAAATTTTATGAAGAAGAGAGCCAGGTCAAGCAGTTGACCGGGGACAATTAGCTTTTACTGTCTGATGTCTGAGGGCAAGTTGGTTTAATTAAGAGAAGCTGGAGTTTTCTCAGAATGGGGGTGGGATTGCAGTAACTTCTGCTTTCACCCTGTTATCTTGACAGAAGCCCTGAGAGCAGGGCACTCTGAAGAGAGAGGGTTGGTACTAATATACCTCAGGCCATTCTCCTTTATTGGATTTAGCAAGAGCACATCCAGAGGAGATAGAATCAAGATAGAATCTCTTTAGGACTATTTAGCAAAGCACTCAGAAAAGACACTTCACCCTTTTAACATTTTTTTCTTCTTTGGTTTTTAACAACTTGCTGAACTGAAAAGTGTCTGTCTACACCAGGGACATGACCAGAGTTACTCAACTCATGGGAGCCCACCCACCATTTGTTGTCCCATTGACAGAGAGCTTTAAGCTAAGGAATTACCTCTCTAGGTTTCTCTGAAGTCCCTTGTTGCAACTCCAGTCTAATCTATTGGGTAAGCATATAGCCAGAGAGTTGGAGCTAAAGAGAAGAACCAAAGGTCTTTCTTGTAAACAAAACATTTATATAAATAATCTGCTAGAATCCTCCAGAATGGCATTATGCTTAATTGACTTTTCTACTCACCCTGCGAATTTGTCAGGGATCAGTTGAGCTGGAGACAACTGAGTTGTCAATATCAGATGAATCACCTGAAAACAAGTAAATAAAAGTAACATTAAAGCTTTTAGTCATTTATTGTGATTATATAAGAAAGAGGCTAAAACTAGAGAAAGCACTAACTACCTGTAATCCATTTCCCCCAGGAACAATACTCTTATCAAAGATCAGATGGATCATTGTAGACATAGCAGTGGTCTCATTGGTGAGGGAGCCCAAAACAAAGGTTCCTACAGTTTTATGGACCCAGAAGTAGAAAGTGAAGGTCGGGGAGGGGGTTGACTAGGTGTGGATAGGTACTGAGTACTGAGTCAGAACAAGGAAAACATCTTCAAGTTTTCCCCATTTAGGAGATCTATAAGTGTAGGCACCTGAGACAGGAATGCAGATGAGCATGACCAGCCAGGTCATTAAATAACTGGATATGGGAGATAAAGGAGGAAAGGAATAATTACTAATAGCAAGGAATTTTGCTGAAATGATAGGGAACTGAGCCTCTTTAGTGAAGACAATGATTATAAGACTAGGAACACACTGAGGGAAAAGTTTATGCTTGGTTGAAGTGAGTCAAGTAATTTCTAATTATTGTGACAGTCAACAACATAATCTGACATAAGGGCTAGAGCTCACGTGAGAGCTGAAAACTACAAATTGGTCTGGGAATCAGCAGATTGATTTTCACTGCTTTTATCAATTACCAAATAACTAAGTAAAAATAAAATAAAGGTACACCATTCCAAACTGAATACTCAGTAGGATGTGATTTAGAAATTATATTTCACAGTATGAACTTATGAATAATTGCATAATTCATCATTTTCACTACGTTCATAATAAAAGACCCTATAAAAACTTAAATCATTCTGATAAAATAATGAAATCGAAATCTTGTTTAGTTAGTGAAAATGCAAAGAGAAACAATGGATATATCCATACATTGCATATTCCTATGATGAGTTTATACACAGATATTAAATACTATGTTCTGTTTATGTTCCATGACATATTAGACAACATAAAACTGATTTGAGGAGAGAATTAAGGGACAGAATTGTTTCAAAAATTTTTTTTTTACGTTTTTAGCTCAATATACAACTTTACTTTTCAGAATTATCCAACTCTGAGCAGCCAGAGATGATTTACATGGTTTGATATTCTAGGTTTATATACTCTTCCTTCTAATTCTGAATTATTTTTTTGCTTCTTTTCTCAAAATCCTCAATGTTTTCTTTTTATTTTTTAATTTTTTAGTAGCAATAGTTTTTTTTTATTTTAATATACTTTAGGAAACAATATACAAAGCTGAGCTTTCCCACCATTTCCAGATAACAGCAGGAAGCTCCAATTACACAAATTTAGCATTTTGTGATGGCTAAGAACAGCAGTCAGCACCAGATTTGAACAGTTAGCTACAACACAAACATCCTTCAAAATGAAATGTCATAATAGCAAGACAGGTAAACTAGGGTTTAACAAAAGACAACCACTGCGAAAGTGACAATCATTCTTGTTGAATTTCATATTTCATTAAATATCTTTATTCACAATTTCTGTTAATGTTTTAAACAAAACCTCCCATAAGGAATTATTTCAATTAAGTATAAATATTCAACAAGAAAAGTTCTGATAAAGAATTCCCAAGTAGTTCAAATTCTAATATGCATTGACCAAAGGAAAAGAAAAATAACATTTTTTTGTTTGTTTCAACATGTTTATTACAACAGATACATCACATCTGACTAGCTTTCCCCTCCCACAACCATGTTCATTGGGCCATTTCTTATATTTGAGCAATAAATGTACTTTCAGCACACATGCCCAGCAGTACTTTTAAGTCCATTCTTACAGGGTGCAAAAAATCTTACAGGATTTCAATAATCTATACAAACAAGAGGGTTATGCTCAATAACTACAATTTTAAGCTACTGTACACAGGAATGAAAAGGTTATAGAAAAGTGCCATAGCAACAGTGCCTTAAGTAAGGAGAAAAAGAGGAGCCTTAAAAAAATAGATAAAATCAGATCAAGGATTTCAGAGAGAAATGGAACACATGGGAAATGAAAAACATTTCTCTGCAAGACAAATGGAGAAGCACTGCTCTTGATCAGGTGCCAGTGTGGAAACAGTTGTTTCATGATATTTTGTACACTGCCCATATGGTTCAAAATCGTATCCTTAGACACAGATCGCCTGGAGCTTGCACTGAATTTTTGAAAATGCAAGATTTCTGAATGATAAATTAACCCCCCCCGATTTTTTTTTAAAAAGCTAATTTTGCAGACAGATTTACATGTAAAAGCCTAGGTATTTAGACACCTTAGCATTGATTAGTTTTGGATGTCTAAGCTCTGTTACACATGGTTTCCCATGGCTTTACTCTACAAAACATATTTACAACGTGAAGAATACATCTACAAGAAATCTACATTTCAAGGGTTTTACAAATCAATCTTGTATCTTTCCCCTGAATTGACTCTCACAGACCCCGTCCCTTGTCATTTCCTTTGCCCAGCTTAACGGTCCAAAGTCTACTTAAATGCAGCTCAAAAATGTTAAGATTGGGCAACATATTTACAGTTCCTGTACTCAAAACCATGTGCAATTATTCACATCTTCACACCATGAAGGAATTCTGATTTTTTAGCTTTTCGAGTTCCTTAATTTGTTGTCTCAAAAATAGTATCCTTTGCTCTCGCAAAGTTGCTTGAATTTCACATACTCGGACTAAAGATCTTAAATTTTTTAATTCAGTACAAATTTCTGACATGTGAACACTCCCCATGTTATGAGCTTCTTCACGCAATCTTGATGCCTGCTTCTCTGCATGGTCTGTGGGTCATCCTTGAACATGTTTTATGAGATTTTCATTGACGTGTGCTGCTACCATAGGTGTTAATGAACACGCAGGTCGGGCAGATGAATTCTGTGGTACAACTGCTGTATTTGATGTGTTACTACTAGAAGTATTATTTGGACCAGGTGATGGACTTCTCTGGCTTGAGCGCTGAAGACTTCGAGGAGAAACAGGTTCATGACCTGGCTGCTTGTCAGCAGTTATAGGCTGCTGTGTGGCTGATTGTGACACTGGTCCTTGCTTAACTACTGGAGTACTAACCTTTGGCTGTGATGAAACTGGAGGAGTACTAATCAAAGGTTTGATAGGGACTGTGTTAGTTTGAGGTGTGCTTATTCTTGGAGACACGTAAGATCTTGGGGATGAAGCATCAGATGTTAAAGACATTGGAGATTGATTAGATGGCTGGGCTTGAGTAGAGAGCTGAGCAGCTTGAGAAATCAGAGATGTTATGTTGAAAGCAGATGATTTGTCGTGTCTCTCTCTGCGGGCAGAGGGAGCGCGATAACTGGTGCCGAAACCCGGGACATGAGGGGAAGATGAAGGCCTTATAAAAGAAAACAAGGTAAGATATTTGAAAAATTTTTTTTGTATACAAGTTAAACCAGTTATAAAAAAGTTAAAGGGTATCAGGATACGCTATCAGCGGTCCTGGGGACACGCGGAGTGCGGTCCGGTTGAAAGGTATCGGGACGCGCCATCAGCGGTCCTGACGCGTACAACGCGGGATAAAAGGTATCGGGATCCTGACGCGTAGAATGCGGGTCAAAAGGTATCGGGATACGCCATTAGCGGTCCTAACGCGTGGAACTCGGGTTAAAAGGTATCGGGATGCGCCGTCAGCGGTCCTGACGCGTGGAACGCGGGCTAATTAAAGTGAAAGTAGAAACACGTTTGAAGCGGTCCAATTAGGGTGTAGGTAGTACGTGAAAAGCCGCTATAAAAATTCTAATGCACACTTGATAGTTTTCCTTTCAATAATCTCATTGCTCCTGGCAGCTAGGCCACTGTTTGATTTTGTAACTGCCATAACTAAAGCTATTTAAATTAGTAACAATGGGGTCTGAAACGTCTAAATTCAGAATGCAGCAGCCCCTCAGGGAGTTATTAAAAAAACATGGGACACCATTAAAGGAAAAAACAGCTAAAGTATTTCTTGATACTGTGGAAAGGATTTCCCCTTGGTTTTTGGATGAGGGCCTTTTGAATACCCTACAGTGGGAACAGCTGGGGAAAGACCTTCGTATAGCGGATAGGCAAAATCCTTTGCCAGTAGGCACTATGGCTATTTGGTCTCTTATTAAATCCTGTCTGCAAGATAAAAACAAAAAACCTTCACTCACCGAGCCTTTAGCTGAAGGAAGACAGGTTTTGGAAGAAATAAAAGAGGAACGTTCATATCTTTCTCAAAATTCAGAAAAAGGAACTAACTCAGATGAGGAACTATCGGAAGGGGAATTATCAGGAGAGGAACTGGAAAAAAGAGTACAAAGATTAAGACTAGATAAAAAGCCCCCTCTAGTGCCCATGTTGCCTAGTGCACCTCCCATAAATAAGGAACCCCCTCATGAAGCGTCCGGTTTCGGGTTACGCTCAGAATGGAGTCATCTTGGATCTGTAGCGTATCCTGTTTTTGAGGATGCTCAAAATCAAAGATTCCACCAACCCTTAGACTTTAAAATAGTGAAACAGTTAAAAGAAGCAGTTAGCACATATGGTCCTCAGTCAGCTTTTACTATAGCCTTAGTAGATACCTTGACATCATTAAACTTAGTGCCCCAAGACTGGACTAATCTTGCTAGGGCCGCTCTGTCTGGGGGACAGTACCTTATGTGGAAAACATCATGGCAAGAAATATCTACGGATACCGCCCGCCGAAATGCAGCAGCGGGGAATCCCCAAGTCGATAGGGACATGCTTATGGGCGTAGGACCTTATGAAACCCTTCAGGCACAGCTTAATTATCATCCAGCAGTCTATGTGCAAATTGCTGTGGCTGCAACCAAGGCCTGGAAAACATTACAAGGAGCAGGAGATTTGCAGGGCCAGTTGTCAAAGGTAACTCAAGGGAATAGTGAGCCCTATGCGGATTTTGTCAATAGGCTAATTCAAACAGCATCACGCATCTTCGGAGATGCAGAGCAAGCCATGCCCCTAGTAAAACAGTTGGCTTACGAACAAGCTAACAGGTGGTGTAGGGAGGCCATAAGACCATGGAGAAACAAAGACTTGTCCGCCTACTTAAAAGTGTGTAGAGATGTAAATGATACCTCAGCGCAGAGCAGTGCTTTTGTAGCAGCCATAGACAGACAAACCACCTTGTTGTCTGCTGCACTTGCACAAGCCCAGGGGAGGTTCCCTTCAAGAACTAATAAAGAGCCTTTAGGATCATGTTTTGTGTGCGGACAGAAGGGACATCTAAAAGCCACTTGTCCAAACAAAAGGCCACCCTTTGCCCGGGGTGGGAACATCTATACAAAGAATAACCTGGGAACCGGACCTGGGCTATGTCCAAGATGCAGAAGAGGAAGTCATTGGAATAGTGCCTGTCAGCCTATTAGAGATAGGGAGGATAATTTCCTAGGGTTGAATCCTAAACTTCAAAAACACGGGAGACAGGGCCCTCCCCGGGGCCTGCAACAAATATACGGGGTAATTCAACAAGTTCCCCGACGGTGGTATCCTCCCACAGAGAAGGGGAGTGCAGAGCCACCTCAGGAAGTGCCGGATTGGACATCTGTGCCACCTCCAGACTTATACTAACCCCAGATATGGGGGTGCAGATGATTGATACTGATTGGCATGAAAAAATCCCACAGAACAGTGTAGGACTATTACTAGGTAGAGGTTCCTCAACACTAAAAGGACTTATAGTACACCCAGGGGTTATTGATCCTGATTTCACTGGACAAATAAAAGCCTTGGTCTCTTCACCAAAAGGAATTATGGTCATCTCTCCAGGGGATCACATTGCACAAATGCTTATATTGCCCAGTCAACATTCTTTGTGGCCCAGTAAAAATACAAATAAAAGACAAGGAGGTTTTGGATCAACAGGAACCACTTTAATAAACCTTACTATGGATATGGGACAGAGGCCCCTCCTAAAATTAAAAGTGGGAAATATGGAATTTACAGGTTTATTAGATACAGGAGCAGACAAAAGTATTATTAGCGCAACGGTCTGGCCAAAGCACTGGCCATTGATCACAGCAGCTCAGAGCTTGAGAGGCTTAGGAGTAGCAGAAAGCCCCAATCAAAGTGCTTCCTCATTATCGTGGAAAGATACAGAGGGACACACAGGAATATTTCAGCCATATGTCTGTAATGTTCCTATTAGCCTATGGGGACGAGACGTCCTGCAGCAAATGGATATGAAACTCACCACTGATCAGACTTACCAAGGGACTCCTGTAAGAAATATGTTACAAAATATGAACTATGATGATAAAAAAGGATTAGGAAAACATAGTCAAGGATCTACCCAACCACTGCCTTTACTTCCACCAAAAAATGATTCTCATGGACTGGGTTTTTCCTAGGGGCCACTGATAAACCATCAATCCCTATAATATGGAAAGATGATAAGCCTCGCTGGATTCCACAGTGGCCCCTAACAAAAGAGAAGCTAGAGGCAGCTCATAAGTTAGTACAAGAGCAGGTACAAGTAGGTCATTTACAACATTCTACCTCTCCTTGGAATACTCCAATATTCTTAACAAAGAAAAAATCAGGAAAATGGAGGTTATTACATGATTTAAGAGCCATAAACGAACAAATGTACCCTATGGGACCCATCCAGTGTGGACTCCCTCTTGTCACTGCACTACCAAAAAATTGGCCTACTATTATTCTGGATTTAAAAGATTGCTTTTTCTCTATACCCTTACACAAAAATGATTGTTGGAGATTTGCCTTTACTTTGCCCTCTCTTAAATCACACTCAGCCTGACCAGAGATTCGAATGGACTGTGTTGCCTCAAGGTATGGCTAACAGTCCTACTATATGTCAAATATACGTAGATAAAGCGTTAACAACTACTAGACAAAAGTTTAAGAGATTGTTGATTTATCACTATATGGACGACATACTTATTTGCCATCCAGAAAAAGAAGTTTTGTTAGAAGCATTACAATTTATAACTCAAGCATTAGAAAAGAGAGGACTAACGATAGCCCCTGAAAAATTACAATTAGAGGAGATCCAAGAATATCTGGGTACAAGGCTCACTGCTACTACAGTCAGACCAACAAGGTTGACCATCAGGACAGATCAATTGAATACCTTGAACGATTTTCAGAAACTCTTAGGTGACATTAACTGGATCAGATCCTATTTAAAATTATCCACAGGGGAATTAAAACCTTTATTCAATATATTAAAAGGTAATCCTGACTTGAATTCCCCTAGGAAACTTACTCCCGAAGCACGGATATCCTTACAACTAGTAGAGAATAGACTTCTTCAGTGTTACGTTGATCGTTGTGATCCTACTCAACCATTAAGTTTAATCATAATCTCAGAGAAGCACACCCCTTCTGGCATAGTTTGGCAAGGAGGACCTCTGCAAAGTATAAATCTCCCTAGCTCTCCGGCTAAAACATTGCAATCATATCCCCAAGCTATTGCTCAGGTAATATTCAAGGGAATAGAATCTTGCATTACTGTTTTTGGAATCCATCCGTCTATTATTATAACTCCTTATTCCACTCAGCAAATTAAATGGCTAATTAATAATGATGATGATTGGTCAGTATTATATTGTTGCACTTCAGCTCAGTTCGATAACCATTATCCCCAACATCCCTGGATTCAATTCTGTAAAAATACTCCCATAGTTTTTCCAAAAGTGACTAGTGTCCAGCCTCTTAAAGACTGTGTAACCATTTTTACTGATGGCTCCAAAAATGGAGTAGGTGCAGTACTTATCAATAAACAACTTCACACCATAATAGTTCCACCCAACTCTGCACAGGTTACTGAACTTGCAGCTGTAATATTAGCCTTTAAATTAGCAGATAATCAGCCATTCAATCTTCTATCTGATAGCTTATATATCGTTAACACTTTACAGGTTCTTGAAACGGTACCTCATATTTCTTCCATGTCCATGGTAGCTTCTTATTTTACTACGCTACAAAACCTTATCCTACAGCATAAACATCTATTCTATGTAGGACATATTAGAGCTCATTCTAATTTACCAGGACCTTTGGCCAATGCTAATGACTTGGTAGATATGGCCACCAAATCAATTTTTGTTTTTTCCATAGAGGAACAAGCAAAACTCTTTCATGAAAAATTCCATGTAAATTCCACTACTTTGAGCAGAAAATTTCCTATATCTAAATGCATGGCTCGACAAATAGTAAAAAATTGTCAACATTGTGCTCCTTTAATCCCAGTACAATCCTTTGGAGTTAACCCCAGGGGACTGCTGCCTGGTCATATTTGGCAGATGGATGTAACCCATATTTCTGAATTTGGTACTGTTAAGTATGTACATGTGTCAGTAGACACTGCTTCAGGGGTCATTATGGCTTCCGCTCATTCTGGAGAAAAGGTAAAAGATGTCATTCAACACTGCCTACAAGCATTTGCTGGCTGGGGCATACCTAAAGTTATTAAAACAGATAATGGTCCTGCTTATACTTCCAAAAGCTTCCGGTTGTTTTTACAAACATTTAACATCCAATCAGTCACTGGCATCCCCTATAATCCTCAGGGACAGGGCATTGTGGAAAGAGCACTTCTTACTTTAAAAAATTGTCTAAATAAACAAAAAGGGGGAATAGGAGCCTCCTACAAGTCTCCTAAAGATAAACTTAATTTAGTTCTTTTCATTCTAAATTTCTTAACTCTGGATAGGGACGGCCATTCTGCAACTGATCGACATTATAATCCCCATAATACTCCTCAAGTATGGGCAAAATGGAAGGATATCCTGACAGGTTGTTGGAAAGGACCGGATCCAGTCCTTCGTTGGGTCCGAGGGTCTGTTTGTGTTTTCCCACAGGATCAACAGACTCCAGTCTGGATTCCAGAAAGGCTGGTCAGAGTTTTACAGCATGCAAGTGATGCTGCTCCTCCTCGCAATGGCGAGTCTGAGCCTTCCTCCAATAACAAAAACTCAGACGGAAAGGCAAACCCGGAACCTATGGGCCATTGTTAGCCTGGCCATATTTTTCACTTCTAACTAACACATTTTTTATCCTTCCTTTTCTTGTTTTCACCAATTCCTCTAAAAGCCTGTCAATTCTACTGATGATTTTTCAGGTCGTGCTGTTTTTGGTGACAAGGATATCTCTAGTCTTTCTTTGCTTTAACAGGAGGAATTTCTGCACTTTGCCATTGGAATCATACTACAAATCAGACTCAGAGTAGAGCAACTCATTCTGCTGACCCTAGCTGTGGTGTTGCTTTTCCTCCCACGTCAGCTTGTGTATTTCCTCCCTTTTATGTTTCTACCAACTAACATTTCTAATAACACCTCTTAACTGTTCACTAACCGTGTGCTATCTCTCACAATGCTGGAATGGTTCTTTTGCCACCCATGCAATTTGCACATTTCTATCTTCCTACCAGTCCTAGTTTCTGTTGCAGATATAGAATTGCCAGTGTTATCATCAAGAAACAGGAGAGGCTTTGACATTGCAACAGCCGTGATCACTGCCATCACAGTCTTTGCAGTAGCAGCATTGACACAACCATAACAACGATCATTTGGCCGAGAGTGCAGCTGCAGCCTTACAGACCATAGAGACTCTATCAGACAGTGGACTCACTATAAGAACAAGTGGATACCTTGCAAGAACTTTTGGGACTGGGATGCGTTTATTCCCTGAGAGCTGTTTTGTGTTGCCCGTATTGTAACTCTACTGGGATGTATATTGTTTCTGTATTTAATATGGCTATATGGTTTTTCTTCTGTTTATAGATTTGTCAAACAGCGGGCTAGCTTAGGAGCTATGATGGTACTCCTTTGCCTTGGCCTCCTTCTCTTCATTCGTTTTGGCATGCATCTACGAGCTAGCCAATAGAGAGATCAAATTATCTTTCATCAGGCCATGACCGCCCTAAAGGCCGACAGCCCCCCATTAGTATGGCTCTTGATGCTGGACCGGTAGTCAAAGACGGGTAATGAAGGAGGTGGCTGTGTACCAACCTAAGACAGGAGCTGCAGCATGCTCTGCAGGCTCTGATGACGGGTAAGGACATATGCTGACCACTCAGCCTAAGACAGACACGGTCCCGAGCCTTAGTTTAATAGTAAAGAAGGGGGATCTGTCGGGGTTTCCGGGACCCCCAGCCTTGGGCATGGTCAAGATGGCGCCTGACGCTGAGCCAAAAGCGGCCAACTATACAGTAAACAACCAGCGAATTCCAATGATTGGCTAGGTAACGATGTGACTAGAGGATGCCCCCATCGTGTATCTATCCTATGCTTGCAGCTGTCCACGTTTACCTCGTGTACTCTCCCCTGATTGGTTGAAGTGTATATAAGCCTGGTGGGTGGGAGAGTAGGGAGGCAGAAGCGGAAGAAGCGGCCAGCAGTAAGAAACTTATGAATTATAGACTGCAGTGAAGCTTGTGTCACAGCTGCTGTAAGAACTTCATTGATTTTGGATATGTCCACATTAGAATTATTAAGCTGCAGCATGGCTTGCAAAGCAGGAAGCAACTGTCTAAGCAGATTTGAGTCCTGTAGTAATGGAGGTATTGGTGACTCTGGAACAGGAGAAACAGGGACTGCCGAAGCAGATGTTGGAGGTGCTGATGTGGGATTCAGTCCAGAGGCAGAAGACGTGGAAGGAGTTGTGCAAGAATGTGATACCAATTTGTCTCCTGATGTAGACTTTCCACTGGCAAACCCACTAGTAGCTGTTTCTTGCATCACCTCTCTTCTGTAATCCTTATCTTTGGGGAAGTTATTAACTGCCACCTTATTTGTTTCTTTTTGTCTCTTTTCTCTTTCAAGCCATTCTTTTAGTTTTTCGCATTGTGAAACTTCTGTTTGACAATTGTAGTAATATTTTTTCCCAGACGAGTTAATGTGCTCAGACAAGTCATCTGCAGAATCATAAGGTGCATCTGAAGTTTTGCTTGGATTATTGCTTGGATTAGAAGAATGTGAATTTGAACTATGAAGAGCACTGTGGTTGTGTGAATTTTCTTGTGGAGAGTAACTGGTCCCACCTTCCCTCTCTCTAACTCTGTGAGTATGCACATTTTTTATCTTATTGTGACCTGTGCTGTCACTATATTTGTTTTCAGGACTATCAGATCTCCGCAACATTTTATTTGGTGATGAAGGATCTGCGGCGTCTTGCATCTTTTCATGTCTGTGATCACCGCTACTGGGGTGACTCTTCATGAGTACTTAAGTGCCTGGTAAGGCTGCGAGTCCCCCCTCCAGTCGTGACAGCCATTACTGAGTCTCTGCTGTTTCCTCGCATACATTACCATCAATGCCCGGCCTGTGAGTGTGTCGGGGGAGGGGGGAGAGCGGCCGCGAAAGGCGGGTGGGCGGCGCGCAGGCGGCGGCGGGCTGGCGGCAGACGGGCACCAGGGCCAGGTGCGCCCTGGGCAACTCTCAGAACCTCCCCGTTACTGGCGCCGGCGCTCCCGGGCCATCTCCCTACGTCTACACCACGTTCACTCTCAGCCTGGGCAGCGGCGCCAACTACACAGCGGCAGCGCGAACCGTGGGGAGGGGGGCAAGAAGACGCCTCCAGCTCAGCCCTGCTCCGCCTTCCTCTCCTTGTGCTCAGCCGCCTCCTCCCTTCCTCCCCCCGCCGCAGCCGCCGCTGCCCCATGTTTTCTTTTTAAATGGTTATAATTTTTAAACGGGATATCTTTCTATGGTTTGTGTGTGGTTATCAATGCCCCCCAAGTGTTCATTGTGATTAAAGGTTATGTCCCCCGGGTGACACTGTTGGGCCTCTTGGTACTTATTCAGCCTTTGGCAGAAAGAACCTAGTAAGAGGGCCTTAGGTGATGGAGGCATGTCCTTGAAGGTAATTCTCCTGGGCCTCCTTGATAGTTCCTCCCAAGAGGCTTGTTATAGAGTCCTAAGTTCAACTTTTCCCACGCGCTCTGTTCCTGTGATCCTGCAGACTACATGATCGACCATTTACTATGACATCCTCAGCAAAACTGAGTTGAGGCAAGCAGCATGCCCTTGAATTTCCAAAAGCATAAACTAAGTAAACCTTTTCACTTTATAAAATTAGATGTCATTGGTATTTTACTGTAGCAATGCAAAGTCAACTAATATATACCTATTTAATTTATTTAGTTTTCCTCTTTCTCTGTCATCAGTTTTTCTGCAAACTATGCTTGCCTTTTGTGGCACAGATACTCTTGTCTATGGTTGAAATTTGTATATCAGCATTTATTTATACTTGGTGTAATGAGCTACCTGAAGGCAGAAATCTTGCCTTATTTAGTTAATATTACAAAAGTTAAAAAAATTGTGAATGAATAAATGGAGAATCAATATATTAAATATTTACCAGGAGCTTTAAAAGTTTGATCCAGAGATTATCTTCCTTAACTTAAAAGTTGAATTATTTTGTTAAAATAACACCCACTGTTCTCTTTTTGATTTGGCAAGTTGGTCATGTCTTTGAATGGATAGATCAAAATGTATTTCTTAAATTTAAAATTAAGGTACAGATACAAGATATAAGTTATGTCTCTTACTTATATATGTTATAGTGTTAAAAAATAAAAGCAAGAGATGCTTTTATGTATTTCTATTTTTGAAAGGAGACACAATGGAAAATATGGCCATTATATTTTTAAGAGTGAGGAGAATGGAGATAAACTAATAAAGACAAGGCAATATGTACTGGACTGTTGCTTCCCATTTCTGAACTGATTTTCATTTTTATATTCTAGACATTAAAAGTTTACAAACTTAAATTGATTCTGCCTGAACAAAACAAAATTGTATAAGTAGTTCTACCAAAAAATATTTAAATTCATCTTTCACCTTCATGCTTATTAATGCTCTTAATAAGATAAATTCTACACCTTGAAGTATACTGATGTTTAATTTACCTTAGGAACTGATGTCTAAATATTTATACAGCAAGGGAAAGAGAGGGTTCATGGATTTAGAAGTGTGGTATTATAGGCTTAGCTTTACCATGGAGAAGAAAATGAAACTTTTCTTCCTACAGCATTTCATGGTAGTTAACCATAAAATAAAATTGACAGGTTGCCAACACTGTAAAAATTCTATACAAATATAGGTCATGGTATTCAGCCCCCAGTTATGCCTCTTGATAGCAATATTTCTGGGAATTCAATTGGTTTAACTCTGTTCTGTAAAGTCAACCTGGGTTGGTAGACACTTAGCACAGGTTGACAAAGAAAGACAAAACTTAATAAGACTACTCAGAAAGGAAAAGTCACAGGGGCCTCGTTATGCCACCAAATACGTAACTATCAATTCTTCATCAGAGTCCCTTACCTGATATGGTTTTGAACAATGTCCTGGGGCGGATGAGGGCAATAAAATGAAAGACCCTGGGTAATATGTTTCTAATCAGTTTCTCATGTAATAGTACTATCACTCCATTTATCATTCGTAGTCCCTGACACGCTTAGTATATGCTATGTCCACATTCTTAGCCCACTATAAGAAAATGATTCTGTCATGATGGATGACTCACCTAGACTGCACAAGCTTTCCTTTCTTATATCAGTACTGCATGTATACTTAATGTCAAATGGATTTTAATTAATCCATTGGTGGAGGGAGACTATCAGTTTGAAAAAAGCAAGATCAATTAAATAAGAATTTTTTTATTGTAAACAAATGGGATACATGTTGTTTCTCTGTTTGTACATGGCATAAAGGCATACCATTTGTGTAATCATAAATTTACATAGGGCAATGTTGTTTGATTCATTCTGTTATCTTTCCCCTTCCCCCCCACCCCTCTTTTCCCTCTATACAGTCCTTCCTTCCTCCATTCTTGCCCCCCTCCCTAACCCTAACTCTAATCCTAACACTAACCCCTCACACTCCCCATTATGTGTCATCATCCACTTATTAGCGATATCATTCGTCCTTTGGTTTTTTGAGATTGGCTTATTTCACTTAGCATGATATTCTCCAATTTCATCCATTTGCCTGCAAATGCCATAAATTTATCATTCTTTATGGCTGATTAATATTCCATTGTATATATATACCACAGTTTCTTTATCCATTCATCAATTGAAGGACATCTAGGTTGGTTCCACAATCTGGCTATTGTGAACTGAGCAGCTATGAACATTGATGTGGCTGTATCTCTGTAGTATGCTGATTTTAAATCCTTTGGGTATAGGCCAAGGAGTGGGATAGCTGGGTCAAATGGTGGTTCCATTCCAAGTTTTCTAAGGAGTCTCCACACTGCTTTCCAGAGTGGCTGCACTAATTTGCAACCCCACCAGCAATGTATGAGTGTACCTTTCTCCCCACATCCTCGCCAACACCTGTTGTTGCATGTATTCTTGATAATCGCCATTCTAATTGGGGTGAGATGGAATCTTAGGGTGGTTTTGATTTGCATTTCTCTTATTACTAGAGATGTTGAACATTTTTCCATATGTTTGTTGATTGCTTATAGATCTTATTCTGTGAAGTGTCTATTCATTTCCTTAGCCCATTTGTCGATTGGATTATTTGCATTCTTGGTGTAGAGTTTTTTGAGTTCTTTATAGATTCTGGAGATTAGTGCTCTGTCTGAAGTATGATTGGCAAAGATTTTCTCCCACTCTGTAGGTTCTTTCTTCACATTGCTGATAGTTTCCTTTGCTGAGAGAAAGCTTTTTAGTTTGAATCTATCCCAGTTATTGATTCTTGTTTTTATTTCTTGTGCTATGGGAGTCCTGTTGAGGAAGTCTGGTCCTAAGCCGACATGTTGAAGCTCTGGACCTACTTTTTCTTCTATAAGATGCAAGGTCTCTGGTCTGATTCCGAGGTCCTTAATCCATTTTGAGTTTAGTTTTGTGCATGGTGAGAGATATGGGTTTAGTTTCATTCTGTTGCATATGGATTTCCAATTCTCCTAGCACCATTTGTTAAAGAGGCTATCTTTTCTCCATTGCATATTTTTGGACCCTTTGTCTAGTATGAGAAAATTGTATTTATGTGGGTTTGTGTCCATGTCCTCTATTCTGTACCATTCAAGATCAATTAAATGAGAATTTTAAGCATCAGTAAGTCATAATCTGAACAAAGCAATGCTCAGGGAGAACCAAAGACTTTTAGATATCATGCCTGCCCTGCATGAACTTATAACTAACCAAAAATGCAAGTTAAGGGCTAACCTGTATGTTACACAAGTAAGGTTAAGCAATGTTAGAAGGAGGATAGTCAAACTGACATTTCCCAAAGCAAAAAGACTCCCTGTAATTCCATATCCTTTCTATTTTCTCCCCTATTATACAATATCATAAGATACTTGTTTTAGAGAGAATCTGGGATTTTTACTTCACTTACTGCTATTCCTTCTTATATCCAGAAATTGGAACACCTTTTTACCCAAGAAAGTCATATTTGTTTAATTCTATTATAGTAAAGTTTTATCACTTAAAGTTTTACTAATCTTATTTTCATAAATTTTAAACATGAAGTTGTTTTTATTCAACATACACTGAAGTTACTTTTGAGTAAATCAGAGAAAAAAAAAACAGGAATTTTCAAAGTATGCCTTGGCTATTGTCCATGGGCAGTGCCTGTTAACTGACATCAAAAACTAATGAAAAATATCATCAAATTTGACAGTTGCCAGAATGGATTCAAATTGGTTGAAGACATATTATACCCATTCCATAATGTGGAAAATAAATTCATTCTATGAAGAGAAAATGCCTATCATACCTTATAAATTCTATTTCTGTAGTTTAAAATGTAGTGTGAATCAACTTTGATTTATAATACAGGGATGTGCATGTAACTCCTCACAGTTATATGTCTGAAAAAGAAGGCAATGGCATTGCTTCTGAGGGCACTTTTTCAGCATGATACAGACATAATTTCATGATTACAAAAACCCAGGGTATTATCACAGCTAGAAATTGTTATTTAGTTAGGGATTCTGGAATGTCAATAAATGTCCTTGGAATTCAGTGTAATATAAAAGAAAGATAGCTCTTCACAAGTTAATTCAGTTCATAGTCCTTTCTGTAAGTACACTAAAGGAGGGATATGTGGATATGTGTATGCATATATAAATGTGTTTACAAGTTTCTCTTCATTCTGAAATTCCCCTCATATTTTAACAATGACTGAAGTTAATGGTTCTTTTTAAAAAATAGTGTGAAATGACAAAAGAAAACAAATTATTCAGCATTGCCTCATTTACATGATAGATTCCAGAACAACATCACAATTTCAGTGCCCTCATATGATGAAGACAAAGAAGCCATTCAAAGGGTTTACATATAATTGTTGTTATCATGATCATTATACTATTTGGATTCTCTGATGTGGAGAGTTGATGGAATACCTCCAAAAAATTTTGCTCTCTTCCAAAAGGAAAAATGAGAGATTTACACACAAATTTGAAGCACAGACATTTTGAGAGAATCAAAATGGAAAGGTACTATAGAATGTGGTTAAACAATCCACTTTTAGTGGAGCCAGTGAATTGAGAGCAAAGTCAAGCAAAATATTCCCAGAGAGCTGAAATTCCCCAAGAGTGATAGAAAAGTCCCTTAGTGTCCATATAGCATAAGGGTTTTGAAAGGAAACTGAAAATAGGTAACATTTGCTGGCAAGAAACAAAACCACAATGAGGAACAGAAACCCTACTTAAACCTTGAAACACAGAAATTTGTACAAATTAGAAATTTTGAGGACATATTGTTGTTAAACAAGACCTCAGGGAGTGGAATAAACAGGTAAATTGTCCATCTCTACCAAGAATTTCTGCTCCCCAATAAGTTTTACACAGTTATGTTTCTACATGCACCATTTTTAAATTTTTCCTCATTATAGAATAGCTACAACCAGAATATCTGTGACCACATAGATACTAAACCTGTTAGCAAAAATACTCCATTCCATTTTGGGAAAAAAGATGCAAGACCTCTGAGAAGCAATAATCCTTCTATTTAAATTTGTAAAATTTATCTATAGTAAATCCTTACACTATGATTCATAATATGAGGATTATGAGGTCAGAAAAACAAAACAGGTGTGGGTAAATTCTTCTTTAAAAAGAAATAAATCTAGTAGGAAAAGATTAACAAGATAAGCATATCCCACTTATATTCTGTCAGGGTTAGAAAGTCAATAACATGACACTAAGCACTGTTTCTGAGAGTAGAGAATACAAAGTAGAGGACATAGCTGTGCTTTCTGCTTACTTTTTAGGTATTCTTTAAGTTCTCTTGGAAAGTTACATCTCTATTTGAGGCATATGAAAGCCCTTTGGAGAAACAGCAGGACCTTGAACTGATACAACTAGAGTTCAGGTGGCCTGGTGGGAACATTTCATCCCAGATGGGGAAGGCAAGTAACTCTGCCCATGGGCCTGAGGTTGAATAAATAATTATACACTAGACAGGGCCCTCAAGGAGCCTCTTCACACCTGTAAAAAATCATATTGGAGTATAAGTCAAAGGAGACCTAGAATATTCTGGCTTTCTCAGAACTCTCTAGTTTAATTACTGAAATTTCTGTGTCCCATGAAATACTTCTGTCTTAAGATAGCTCATAACTTGACCTGAGTAGGTGTTTATAAGTTACTGAACTTAATTTTGTACTCTTTGAGACTCCTCACCTTTGACTTAAAATATTTATTTGGTAAATAACTTTGAGGGACAATACAAACATAAAGAATACAAAATTATTCCTGCAGAAAGAATTTTTCAATTATAGAAAAAATGCAACTAGTGTGTATTTGAGAAATAGAAAAGATAAGCCTTGTCTTGTGCTCTACCCAAAATTTTAAGGTTTGGCAGTCAGTTACCTTCTAACTCGGGTTGAGGAAAAAACTCTCTACCTTATAGAGGGAAAAGCATTTTGAGTACAGAAGTGATGAGAGGAATGGATTACATGATGTAACTCCTCTACATGAACACCCATCTGTCCTCAGTAAAGGCAACTGACCTTCTGAATGTATTTTGTGATTTTTGTAATGTGAAACTGAAGAAGGATCTAAAAATGAATCAGCCCTAAAGTGGCAAAAGAAAAGACAGAAAACAATACAACAGCTAGGTACTTTCTCCAGCCAGTAAAACTGGGTCACCTCAAGGAGGTTTACACTCAAATAATAATGAGAGGTGTCTCCTGACAATCCTTTATTAAATAATCACCACCTATTCCTATCCTCTTACACTGCCTTTATTATTCTTCACATCACTTTTCTACACCTGACATGATGGAGTTAGAGAAGGTTTAAAATGTAAAACCCTTTTCTTATCCTCACATACTTAGATCAATAGAGAAAGCATAGGAAAGGCACTAATGGATTTTAAATGTCAATTTTATTGCTAAAATATCTTCTTATAGAATGTTATTTTATAGCTTCTACTTGAAGTTCTTACTGTAGTCCCTACCCCTAAATAATCATCCAAATCTAAGTATCAGTTTTCTCTGCCCTCTCCTTCCCACAAAATATCTGTTGTGCAGGTACAGCTATCTGAAATGTCTGCTTCAACAGTGGTCTGATGCAGATAAGGAAGAAGAGGAATTATTCACTGTGGAGAGAGAGAGACCAGGAGAGTCACACTCACCCATGTTCATCCATCTAAATATGTGGAAGTTACAACCACCTGAACATTATATATTGAGTTATTTGTTCAAAATGTAAGTTCTATAAGAGGCTTTATGGTATTAACTGATGAATTTCCAGAGGAATTCAATAAATTTGAGTTGAATTAATAAATTAGGTTTATATTAATTCCACTCAAGGGATGGTGAGAACCTCAGATAACATCAGGGATGCTGGAATTTGTGTTAGTAAGGAACCACTTAGGAAAGCAGTAGATGTGGAGATTTGCTACCCAGATATTCCCTTGAGGAATTACTTGCTGACCAGCTCCAAAGAAAGCTGTCAGCAGAGAACATCCGGCCATTTCTTCCTTCAGGGCTGGCCTCAGCACAGAGACATGCAGGTATGGTTTAAATCCATAAATGAGAAAACTGGAACCCTAATATCTTGGTGATTTTGAGCCCATGCAAGACTCCTCTGCTGAGCGGTTATTTCTCTGGAGCATTTCATTGGATTGGTTGAGACTTTGTCAGGTCTGGACCATGTTCCAACAGTTCCCTCACAAGATTTCTTTTTTTCTCCTTCCTTTCAAGGTGTTGTTACTGGATAATCATTTTGTACATCTATTTCTCTGTCTGCCTCCAGAGAACCCAAATGGTGCTTTGAGGGATGTCTAAGAGAAAATGAGGTATGTAAATATAGATGTGGATAGTGGAATACTAAGAATTGTGTGCCCTGCATGTCTCTGTGCTGAGGCCAGCCCTGAAGGAAGAAATGGCCAGATGTTCTCTGCTGACAGCTTTCTTTGGAGCTGGTCAGCAAATAATTCCTCAAGGGAATATCTGGGTAGCACATCTCCACATCTACTGCTCTCCTAAGTGATTCCTTACTAACACAAGCAAACATTGCTCAATAACTAGGCCCCCAAATAATAGTGGAGACAGAAAATCAACAAAGGCACAAGAAATTCAAACTATAATATAAAGCAAATGGAGTTAATAGATGTCTATACAATATTTCATTCAACATAACTGAATACACTTTCCCTTGAGTTGCTCATAGAATTTCCCCCAAAATTGATCATAGATTAGCAAGCAATTGATTATAAAGCAAGTTATAGCAAATACAAAATAAAAATTGAAATAATCAATTATACTTTTTCACATCATAATGGAATATCATTAGAAATCAATAGCAAGAAGATCTACAGAAATTACACAAAACATGAAAATTGAACAACATGGTTTTGAATAGTGAGTGAGTCATTGAAGAAATCAGTTGGGGAATTTAAAAATTCTTAGAATCCAAGGGAAATGGATACACAACATACCAAAATCTCTGGGATACAGTGAAAGTAGTTCTAAAAGGCAAGTTTATAGCTATAAATAATTACATTAAAAAAACAAAGAGATCTTAAATACAAAACTCAATGATAAATCATGAGATCTTAGAAAAAAATCCAGTTTCAAATCTAGTAGAGGGAAGCAAATAATAAGAATCAGAGTTTAAGTTAGTGTATTATAGACAAAAATAACAATGTAAAAGATCAATGAATCAAAGAATTCTTTAAAAGACTGCCAAGGTTAATAAACCCTTAGCCAAACTAACCAAAGGAGAATACCCAAATTAATAAAATTAGGGATGAAAAAGAGACTATTACAATAGACACCACTGAAATATAGAGGATCATAGGGACTATTTTGAAAATTTTTACTCCAATATATTGTAAAGCCTACAAGTGAATAAATTTCTGGACACAGACAACCTACCAAAAATGAGCTAAAGTGGTATAGAAAACTAAGCAGGCATAAAACAATCAGATTCAAGTAGTACTATAAGGCCTGCCAACAAAACTCAGTGTCAGAAGGTTTCACAGTTGGATTCTACCAGATCTTTAAAGAACAAAAAATGTCAATGTCTCTCTAATTATTCCATGAAATAGAAAGGGAAGGAACACTTCTTAACTCATTCTATGAAGCCAATATCACCCTGATACCAAAACCAGCTAAGGACACAAGAAGAAAAAAAATATATAGACCAGTACTTTTGATGAAAATAGAAACAAAAATCCTTTTAAAACACTAGCAAACCAAATTCAACAACACATTAAAATGGTCCCACATTATGGATCAAGTTGATTTCATTCCAGGGTTGCAGGAGTGGTTCAGCATACATCAGTCAATAAATGTAATGCACTTCAAATAGAACCATAGACCAAAATCACATGAGTATCTCAACAGATGCAGAAAAGATCTTCAACAAAATTCAGCACCCATTCATGATAAATACTCTGAGAAACTATGGAAAAAGTAACCTACTTTGACATAATAAAGGGCATACATAAAACAAAAGTCAACTGAATGGTAAAAAACTGAAAATATTTCCTCTAAAAATTAGGAACAAGACAAGGATGCCCATTCTCACGACTTGTATTTAATATGGTATTTGACATTTTAGCCACAGCAAGTAGGCAAGAAAAAGAAACAAAACATAAAAATAGGAAAGGAAGAAGTTGAATTATTCCCATTTTCAGATGATATAATCCATACTTAGAAGATCCTAAAGGTTTCATCAAAAGTCTTCTAAGGATGACAAATTCATCAAAGTAGTGGGATAAAATATCAAAGTACTAAGAATCCATGATAATCCCTGGAAAGAATTGTAAGGGTAAGATCAGCTACAAGAAATAAGAAGAAAGACTCCAAAAAAATACCAACCTTTAAGGGGTGAAAGAATACACAATTAGCAGAGTGTCCAGGAAGTTATCAATATTTGGCAATTTAAATAAGCTGGCATCCTTGGGGAGAGCAGTGAGAAAATAACAAGAAGGATATAGAAAGCAGAAAAATAACTAGGAAGGTAGACACAGTAGGAAACAGGGAGAACAGTAGAGATTAAAAACAGAAACAGGAGAGCAAGTGACAGTCACTGCCAATGGTGACATATCAGAGAAACACACAATACCAGTTGTGAGAATTCAGAAGCAAAAAGTCAATGCTGCAGAGAAAGCACTGTCATTTATAGTCTAAGAAACCTTTAAGGAACCTGCACTATTCCATCCTAGAAAACATGCCTAGGAGAGACTCCCCGCCGCCCCCCCCCCAAAAAAAAACTTGAAACAGGTAATCATCAAGCTATGAAAACCTTCACAGGCTCATTTCCCTCCTGGTGCAGTCACCAGGTTTAACAGAATGATGATATTTTCATAGAAAATTCAAAGGTCGTGGAAAGACATCCACATGTCACCTAGTATTGAGTTAGACTGGGCATCTGTTCCTTAATATTTAAAACTTTCTGTTTTCTTTCCCTTCTTCTGTTCATTTTCTGTTTACATAATTTTCAGTTATGTTTGTACATAGAGTATTACACAGTTCAAAGTTTTAATGTTTGGATATGATTTTGACCTAACAATTTAAGATGATCAACAGCATTAATGACTGTGTAAAACTTCAAAATTATTACTTTTCATAACTGGATATGGGCATGTTTCTTTAACTAAGTGTATAAATGTTAGATAAAATGTTTATCACCAGACGTTGGGATTAACTTTAGTTCAGTAGTGGGCTTGTGGTGAGGGTGAACATCACTGTGGAAGAGTTGGCAGAGGGAAAGAGTTCACATTACAATCAGGAAACAGATTCCCCTCTCCAAAATATATATACCCCATAACCACACCCCAATTCCCACCTGCTCCAGCCACACCCTATCACTTCAATTAATCTCATCAGGGATTATTTCACTGATTGGGTTAAGACTCTCACAATTCAATCATTGTCCCTCCAAACCTTCCTGCATTGTCTCACATGTAAGTTTTTGGGGGACACCTCACATCCAAACCACAACAGCTGGTGAGGATGTGGAAAAAAAGGATTATTATGCACTGCTTATGGGACTGTAAATTAGTACAGTCATTATGGAGATTATTGAAAAAGTTGAAAATAGAACTACTATATGATCCATAAGTTTCACTATTGGATATCCAAAGCAAATGAAATCAGCATACCAAAAATACCCCAGCACTATTCACAACAGCTAAGATATGGAATCAGTCCAGGTACCCATCAATAGATGAATGGATAAAAAAAAATCTATATATATGGTATATACACAATGGAGCAGTATAAAATTATAAATAAGAACAAAATCCTATAATTTGCAGCAAAGTAGATGTAATTGGTTAAGAAATATAAACCATAGAAAGACAAGTGACACTTATATGTGGAAGATTTTTTTTTAAAGTCAATCTACGAGTTGCATAGTGATTATTAGAGATGGGAAAGAGTGTATAGAAGGATGAGAAGAGGGAAGCTGGATTTGATAAGTAAATGTTTCATGCATGTATGGAAATACCACACTGAACCTCATTAATATGTGCAATAAAATGTTGATAATAAATGTTGAATTCTTTTTAAAGATAACCTCATGCTTTCCCACTGCTGCCCTAATACAAGAAAAATAGCTAAGGTTTTAGTTAAATTCAAAAGATGTCCCCTTACTTTTCCCCCTCATTATTCAATCAAATTGTGATCTAGGTACTGTTGTAAATGGAATTTACTGGTGGTATTGAGGCTACTTGTCAGCTAACTATGAAATAGGGAAATTTAATTGGTTTTCTCTAGGTAGATGCCCTGTAATCCCATGAGCTCTTAGGAGCAGTTTGACAAATTATGAAGAAGAGGAGGCAACAGAGATATGAGGCAGAAGGTGTTTGAGGGTTATAAAGTGTGAGAGGGACTCTACTTGGGGCTGCTAACTTTGGAGATGAAGGGCAGAAGTTAAGAAATGCAGAGCCTTTATAAGTTGATAATGACCCCCTCCTGAGAGCTTGCAAGGAAATGGGGATCCCAGTGCTGTAATCATAAGGAACTCAACTCTGCCCACAACCTGAAATAGTTTGAAAATGATTCTTCCCTACATCTCCCAAGCCCAGACCTTAATTAAAGCCTTGTAGGATTAAGCTGGAAACCAGTTGTGACAGATTTCTTACCCAAAGAAAATGATATAATAAATAAGTGATGTGTTAAGCTGCTAAACTTGTGGCCAATCATTGCCATAATGACAAAAAAATAGCTAAATCCAATTAAGTAACATCATAGTCTTTACTCACAATTATATATTTCTATCCCAATGTAGATGAAGTCTCAATTCTGTAATTCTAGATTTAAATCCCCAATTTGACTAACCTTTATTGTGTGTCATCCACAAAACATTTAAATTGATGCATTGTCTTTATCTTCCTAATGTGAGAAAAATTCCTCCAATGGTGTGTGAAACAATGTTACTATCATTGATATTATTGGAATAGGAAGGTTCTAAAAATTTAAAGCATTATCAAGTGGAAAATTATAAATACTAATTAAATGTACTCTCAACGTAAACTGAAGTGTTTAATTATGGGTTTATCAAGTGCATCTGACATAATTTTAAGTTTTAGAAGATGCTAGGATAATCCAATTTAAATAGAAATAAAAAAGTAACTTGTAAAAAAGGCAGAACTTGGTAATGAGAGTAAACATTCATCATTGAAGTGAAACTTTCATGTTAAGATTTCAAATACCTAAAAACACTTGACAACAAAGAGGAAAACATTTTGCACGAACACATTGGCACAGAAGGATAGGAGCTTGGCAAAGATATAAAATACTTATATTCTAAATATACTGATATTGTTCTGCAGTTCCTAAATTCATTCTGTGAATTTTCTATCTACTTTTAGTTTTGGTTAATCTTCTGATTCCTGATTCTAAATCCAGGTGGCTCCTATACCTGGCAATTTCTACAAAACATATCTCATTAATGTCCTAATGCCCAGTAGGGGAGAAAAATGCCTGTGTTACTTATTAGCCATCTCAAAAAGGAAGAACAAATGATATCAGACTATCCACTTGGAATTAATCAACTGTCTACTCTGCCATCCCGTATTTAAAAATAGTTCACTTTCAGCTGATAGGCAAATAATTAACATGATTTAGTCTATAAATGTCATCATTCCATATTTTCTCATATTCTTACATTTTGTTCTAATATAGCAACTTGCTTCAGCTACATCTTTTCACTGGGTGAAAATCTGTGGCCAGTTGGTGTTTTTCCAGCATACCTAACTCTTTAGCCTTGAATGAGCATTAGTCATTGCAATGAGAAAGCCTACTGACAACATTAAATGCAACTGCAAATTAATCATAAGTTCTTTGAGTAGCCACAAAAACGCATAAGGTGGTTCCTTCATTTCTTGAAGCAAGGTAGACACCTGATTAAAATACACATTTCTAATGAGCTTCAGGTGCCCTGCCAGTTGAAGCACAGGACAGTATATAAGATAGTATATCCCATTTGGATATGATGTGAATTTTTTTGAGTGAAGGGCAATAAGGGCATAATGAGAGCTGACAATGGCAAGGTTCAAAATTTAAGTAACTGATTTCTTAAGTCTGTATAAATAAGAACATGCTGCCAATTAACTAAATCATAACACTAAAAAATTCAATTTGTCTATTCTTGGCCCTTATCAAGGAACTGAAGGACATCAAAGCAATATAATAATGGTTAAGAACATGAGCTGGTGGGCCAATTACATCTAATTTGAATCTGTATTTCATCGCTCTTATGAGCTGTAGGATAATAGTCATATTACTTGATTCCTCTGAACCTCGGTTTTCTAGTGTTATTAAGTTAGAAAAAACATTTCTTTTTGGGAATATTGAGAGGACTAATCACAATGTGATATATAATGTACAAAGTACCATATTTAGTATGAAGGGTCAGGGAGATGAGTTTGTCAACACTATCATCATTCTTACTACATCATGCTATTGTGATAGAGAATGGTGTTAGGACCTCAGTTACCTCTGACATGACATGCAGCAAGCCATTTAGCCTCTGGAATATATTTTTTCATTTCTAAAAAATAAACCTGAAATTTTCCTTTGCAATTTAAGGGACATAATATCACAGATGTTGAATGACTATTGTTTTCCTTCTCTTTCTCCAAGTGGCTTCTTTCATCAGGCCCAGCTCTGAGGCTCGCATGGAGGTTGCTAATGCAATTTACTCCCAGGAAATGCATTTTTCATTTTCACTATAGAAATCTCAGATGCAATTATTCACCAAGCAGTGGTGAGGCCAGAAACCTTTGGTCTGATGGGAGATTTCCTCGGATAAATTTTTGGGGGATTGTCCTCTCAGGAACTCCTCCCTGTTGTTTTCAGAGATTCACCTCCAGGTAATTTACACCCTTTTCCCCAAGTATTCTTGTCATTGATAACAATATTCTTCAACTGACCCAGCATCTCCTATTTTGCTAATCAAATTCAAATGCATGCAAATGAGACACTTGAATCTGAGCATTATAATTGCTTGACCCCTTCAATTTCAGTGACCTTCAGCCTCCATTCCACTTATATACACACTAAACTCATTTGGTTTAACACTGATGACACTCCCTTCCCAAACCTTTCTCCCCACCACATTTTCTGGTCCACTAATGTGGCACTGTGGTTGCCTAAGCCTTGAAGTCATCCTCAATTCCTTCATTGTGCCTCAAATCAATGACTGGACATGGTCAAGGCTTCATAAAAATTAACTCTTAAATCTTTCTTCTTTCACCTTTGCTACTGTCTTAGAGCCAACTTTATTATTTTTGTTTCTTTATTAACCTCAATGACATTCAAATTGGATTCACTGTCTCAATTTTCAGATGCCAAGACCACCCATCCTTACATAATCAGAAGGTTTAACTATGGAATTAAGAATCCTCAACAAATCCTCATTGACCTCAGTTAAAACTCCAGACATTACAGTATTGAAGAGCTTCATGCCACACCTCTAACCCTTCAACTTGTTCTCTATCTCTCATGAGTGTTCGTTTCTTTTCCCTAGCATTTGCTTATCCAAAATATCAGTGTACTTAAAGCATTAAGATAATATGTTTAATTTCTCACAGTATTAGTCCTTTAGGGCAAGAATTCTCTCTCTCTTTCCATCCCTCCCTCTTTCTCTCTCTCTCTTCTCCTCATCCCTCTCTCCTACCTCCTCTCTCTTTTTCTCCCTCCCTCTCCTTAGTACTCACAGTGCCTTGAAATATTCCTGGAACATAGTTTGCAGAGTAAATAAATGGGTTAGAATGCAAATGGATGAGAGTTAACAAGGTGGCCTGCTAGCTTCTGTGGTGCACAGTAATGACAGGATGAGAACCTTACTCTTTGGAAGTTTATTATTTTAGAGAACAGTAAGGAATGTGCATTAAAAATTATTTTAGAAAATAGTAATAAATTGCAAAGAGTAGGCATAAATAAATGGTCAAAAACATAAGAAGAAGAGAAAGATTGCTTATTGTCTTTTCCTGGAAGATAAAAAGATAAGAAGTTGGGCCCCATGGCACATGCCTGTAGTCCCTGAGGCTCCAGAGGCTGAGGCAGGAGGATAGCAAGTCTAAAGCCAGTCTTAGCAATGGTGAGGTGCTAAGTAACTCAGTGAAACCCTGTCTCTAAATAAAATACAAAATAGGGGTGGGCATGTGGCTCAGTGGTTGAGTGTCACTGAGTTCAATCCTGGGTAACCCCCAATAAAACAAAACAAAGAGATAACAGAGAAGATTTGATATGGAGATAATATTTGAGTTGAGCCTGCAAAAATAGATAGATTTAAATAGACTAAAACTGGAGTGGATTTTTCGCTGTCCCTCCCCTCACCCTGACTGGAAGGTGTCTGTTGGACAATAGTGGGCACTTTGATAGGTAATTGAATTACTGAACTTATAAACAAGAAAAGTGAAATGTAAGGCAGATTGATTTCAGATTGTGGATTCCATTAAATGTTATGCTAAAGAATGTGACTGCTTTTAGGTAAGTAGTTAAAATAGCTTCATGCCTCATTTTGACAAACCCAAATTGACATGGTAAAAATGAACAATTTCACACTAAGCAATAGCCTAGAATTCTATAATAAACATTTTGTCACTTGAAATTCATCTTACTGCTTGTATCTGACAAGCAGTAAGGGGTTATTTCAGGTATCTCTTTCCCCACCCATTTTGTGGAAACTTACTTCAGTTCACTGAGAAGGACACTAGAAGAAACTACCCCAGTAAGATTTCTTTAAAACACATTTTATTCCAAATACGGTAATATCAAAAGTAACATCTATGCTTTGTTTGGAACTTAAAAGGTCTAAATGCTTGTGTCAGAAGCAGAAAGATATTGTGTTCTTCCATCCTTATCTCACCATTCTCTTTCCCCTTACTAGATGAATTTGACTAGCCTCTTAAAGAATACTGTTGTCTCCCAGAACTAAATATAATTCTTCTTCAGTATGTCAGCTACATGTCTTAGATGAACCTGTAGTGATTAAAATTTAATGTGTATTCTATCATTTTATTTGTCTTCTTTCTCTTTAATAAGTTGGCTCCATTTTGACATTGAGTGGGTGAATAAGAAGCAGTGTTAACATTTTCTAGTTCATCAAGAATTCTAGGTGCAGACTGATTTCCAGCTTGCAAGTCTAAGAGGAAATATAAAAAGGGACTAACTGCTGGAAAGGGTGGGGAGAAAGGCTTTGACACCCATGTTCTGCCAGATCCCAAAAATTGAAACAAATTTCCAGGAAGTTTAAAGTACTTTAATAATGATAACTAATAATTAATTTTATACATGCAAGAAAATGATCAAGTTCTATCAATTGATCATCTTTTTTAACACTCTCATTAATTCTGAGATGAGTAGCATTTTATATAAGAGCAACCAAGACAATGATTGTTGAGTGACTATTCCCAAGGGTGACTATGCCTATTCGTGTTTAGAGTACAGTCTTCCCAAGACCGTATAGACACTAGTAAGATTTTGGATGGCACTTGTTTCTGAACTCACTTGCCTTTCTGTCCTCAACATTGATACAAGCTACAGAAGGCTACAAGTATGTTATCAGAAAAGTCTGATTTTCCACAGATTATCATGCTGCCTACAAAGCAAAGCTACCAAAACAAAAAGTATGCAAACTGAAGCTCTATTATGTGGAATAAACTCCAAATTCTATCACCTTGAAAATAAAATTAGTGCTACTTTATTCATCTTTTGAACTACATATAAACAAAGCCATATATGATATTGCTATTAACATATGAGCAGTGGGAAAAAATGAGCAATAGGCTTAGTAAGAGGATTGGCAACAGAGAAAAAGAGGCACCATCAAACTCTGATACAACTACAGCATTCTGAAAGGAACTGAGAATCTGGAACTTCCAGTATCCTCTGAAGCGGAAACTGGCATCTCTTCTTGTCAGCACTCACTATTTTCAGCTGTTTTCCCTACAGAGCACTTTAGACAGATACATGAGTTTCAGCACAGGAGGGAGCTAAACCAAGTTTTTCAGGTTATATCATATTGCCAGGCATAGTGGTGCATCCCCAGCAGCTCAGGACTCTGAGGTAGGAGGATCGCAAGTTCAAAGCCAGCCTCAGCAACTTAGTGAGGCACTAAAGCAACTTAGTGAGACCCTTTTTCTATATTAAAAAAAAGAGGGGCAGGAACTAGAGATGTGACTCAATGGTTAAGTGCCTGGGTTTAATCCCCAGTAAAAAAAATAAATAAAAAGATTATACTATATAATGGGTTTCTGGATTATGAACCACTTGCTACTCAAGATTTGGGTGTTAAGATGCAGTAAAAGATAGTGCTAAAAGGAATGATTAAATAGGGTAAGTTTAATGTTTGTTTTTGTTCTGGGATCCAAAGAAGTTATCTCATGCAATTAAATCAGGTGTGTGAATGATAGTTGAAAGATATAAATATGAATTGATAGACAATAAAAGTATCTTGATATTTATCAGTTATTTATATGGAAATAAACACCACAAATCCAGATATGAAGTTGAAAGTCCTGTAAATTAGGCTGTAATTCACTAATACCAAGAGTTTTCTGTTACAGAAAAACATTTTAATAATCGTCTGTAGTATCCTTGCAATTTTAAATACAGTGATGCTAAAAATTACTATTATACTATGAAAAATATATCCGTATAATTCATAAACAGTTCAAAAAATACCCATTTAAGAACTAAGCAAGCTCTCAAGTCACTTTTATTTCCATTTTAAGATCATTGTTCTTTCTTAAATATACCATCATTCACCTAGATTAGATCTGTGATGGACCTGCAGCACCACCAAGCTGAAAATCACTAAGTGTTACAAGAGTTCCTGTGAAGTTCATCAATAAATGAAATATTTGCATATTTAATTACCTGTGTGATGGATTTAATTAAACCCTGCTGAACAACTGAAGTATTCTATTTTTTGCCTTTTTTCAATAACACTTATGGAAATCACTGAAATATATCATTCCCAGAAATGTCCTATAAAAGACTTTGTATATATTCAAGTTAAAGTGGTTTTAACGATGTGATTTATTGACTACATTCCATAAACATTCTAAAACTGCTTTCAAAATCACCAGTATTAAAGTTAAGCAATTTTATAGGCCTCCATAATACAGTCCTGTCCCAGGTACATTTAATTTTGTAAAGAAAGATGTTTTACTAAATTAAATTAATTTATGAAAAATGAGCAAAGCAAGAATATAACTTAATTACATTTCTCAATTTTTAACCCATGCATTGGGTTTTTTTTCCTTCTAATACAGTCATCACTAGAATAAATGAGAATCACAAAATAGTCAATTTTATATTGTATTATTTAAAAATCACTAAATGTGCAGTCCTGAGGAAGTCATAAGGTTCTGATGGGAATCTGGAAGCAGCTTCAGTATTCTAAATTATTGGCAGGCAATGATACAGCACCTCGTGTATGGTTTGAAACATTCATCTTTCCAGTGAAAAGAAAAGCAATGAGTAATAAAGACTGTTGGGAGATCTGGGAATGACAAAGCCTATAGTCTGTCCTTGATGACATGATTTGAAACTCTGTGCCTCAATGACTATTTCAGAAAGCAGGAGCTTGGTCTTTCCAAAACCAACACCACAGATGGCTTCATTTCTCACTGTTTCAGCTGCTGCTCCCAGCCAGCCATGTAATCATGAGGGCAAACAGCCCATACAGTGTACTGTGTTGCTAACTCTGCTGTTTGATGGGTTGAGGTAAGCTACGATATCAACCTAGGATATATCAACTTACAATGGGTTTAATGAGGCTTAACTCACTGTAAGTTGAAGAGCATTGATATAGAAAAAGTATGTAGTGTATACACGTTTCAGAACTGTCCATGGTTTTATGCATCCACTGGGGAGATCTTGAAACATTCCTCCTGTGGAAAAGGGGAAACTACTGTATTCCATAAAATCTTAGGCAAAACATTTGTAATTGATTCTTTTTAAAAATATTTTCATTTGCTAGAACCAAAAATATCTTGGCAGACAATTTATATTGATGTTTCTTTGTATGACTTTAGGATTAAATCCTTGGTGTCCCTGCTTCTAAGGTTACACTATATAGAATTTACAAGAAAACCTTGTGCTTTCAATAACTTAACATGTGGAAATGGTTCAAGATATTTCTGGGGTACAGTTTAGGAAGCTAAACTCTTGAACACAGTGTCTTTCATCATTGAATCTTACTGCCTAGTGATTGTTATATAAGACAATAACCATTAAGTAGCTTTCATATGTCAAACACTTAATAAGCTTGCATGCATGGCTTGTTTTAATCATGGGACCTCCCTAATCCTACCAATATATCTCAAAGTACGCATTATCATCCTCACTGTACAGATGATGAAACCAAACTTCAGAGAGTACGTTGTCCAGATCACACAGATTCTAGTCCACACAGCACAGGTCAGTAGGACCTCATTCCCTGCTTTTTTCCAATGGAATTGTTATAATCAATGGCAATAATAAAATAATGATATAGCATACCACAAAATATTAGAAAAATTAATACCTTCTAAGTAACTGATTGGCCAAAGAAGAAACAACAGGGGCTATTAGCAAACATCTTGAAGTAAATGATGCTCAATATGCAGACCTAAGTCCAGACTGGTTCTGGAAAGCCCAAGTTTCCAGTTCTGTGCAGAGGCTAGTAATGAACCTCAGCAAACATTTACCTCTCATAAATTATCACTGGCTCTGTGACCCCTTGAGGAACAGGTGAGATAGATCATTCAATGTGGACATTTAAACCTTTTTTTCTTACACGCCAAGCTTAAACCTAGAATCACAATGAAAACAGCAATAGACAGCTATTTAAAATATTGAGAAAATTCAACATTTTCAATATTTCACAGACCATGTCTCTGTCAGCCTGAGTTACAAGCCAATATTGTAGTGCTCTAGTCTCCTCAGACACTTGGTAAATTCATCCTATCACACTAGAACATTTTGATCTGGGAAAAAAGTTCCAGGCCTTAAGATGCTTAAATTAACAAATACAAGATACTTTAACTTGTGGGGGTAAATCCACAAAAATCCTGATAAAACTGGAGTTAAAACATTTGGAATAAATTTTAATTACATGATTAAAAAATGTGTATATATTCGTGTGTATAAGCACACAAGCACATGTAAATCAAGACTTGACACATTATTTTATTTAGGGGTTCTTTTTGTCTCCCCTGCACATTTATTTCTTGTTCTTCCTGAAATTAGTATCTAACTACTTCAAATGTTCTTACATCAGAATCTGAGAGTCTACATTTCAGATATCTCACCCACAATCACACAGGGTTTTGAGAAAAAGAATTTTCACAATAAAGACAAAACACCTTTTGCATTTTCCAATAACAAGAGAAAAACAAAAGTAAAAAGTCAGTATAGGCACCTTCAACACATATTGACCTCCAGAAGGTCAAAAAGAAATACTGTGAAACCAGACGCACTCCACTCCCCAGACATGCCACAGTGCAGTGCACCCCAGCAACTCACCCTTGTTTTCTTCCAAAGTTCTTCTCTCTTGAATTCCAAGACTGCAATCAACCGGTGAGAATAAGCATTTGCTGAAGACAAAGATCAAGAGCAGAACACAAGCACCTCGATGCCTCACGGTTCGTATTCTTCCTCCAAAAGACCTTGGCAAATTGTGCCAAGGGGTCTTTATAGCCCTTGAGTTACTGTGATTGGTCCACAGTAATGCTAATTAGGGCTTGAAAATGTACCAATGCTATTGGTCCAGAATGTACAAACGCTATTGGTCAGTTCTTGAGTCCTGGCTTTCATTCAGCTCTGCCCCACTTCCATTTTCTCAATGCAGTTCGAGAAGTGGAAGTTGAGGTCCCAGATGAGCCCACAGTGCTGTGTAGGGCAGGCTACTGAGACGGGCCTCCCTTCTCTTTTTGGACCTGACGGCTGCAGGGTGACAGGTCAGCGAGCCTTCTCCCCCTTGGTGCTGGCTAGCTGTGGTTGTGTGGCAGTGTTCATGCTGCAGCAGGAACTCCAGTGCTCAGACCCACCCCGGCCCAACTCCACCACTCCCTGACTCCACTGCCGCTCTCCTACCCTTGCCATTGCATGGACACCTATGAAGACCAGCAGTGCAGACCCTCAGAGTCCACTGGTGAAAAAGCAGGGTGAAGTATTTGAGACTGAAGCCTCCAAATCAAATCTTCCCCCAGAATCTGTTCTGACCCTGGGAGAACCTTCATCTTCTGAGCTAGATTGCCTTTGGCTACTCAGTTATCACTTGAGGACCAGATGCTACCTTGGAATGACCCTGAGCTCCCTTTCAAACAGGTGTCTTCCCCAGAGTCTGCAAGACATCCCACAAAAACCCCTGTGGCCAGCGAGAGTACAGACAATTCCTCAATAGACGCTGAGAGTCCCTGATCTTCAGGTTCTAAGTGCTATAGATGGAAACCAAACAACAAGGTCCTAAGGAGATACCCCCTCACCATCCTGCAGGATGGCAACTCCCCTGGAACCCTGACACCACGATAGGGTAAGTAACCTTCTCCCCTAAGTGAAAATGTTAGGAAATTAAAGAAAGGAGCCATTCTTGGAACTGGATGGCTTCTGAAAACTGGAGGACGAGCATGGGAGCAAGACCAGGACCATGACAAGGAAAATCAGCACCTTACTTTGGTAGAGAGCTAGCCCCTATGTGATACCTACATTGGATTCACCCAGGGCCTGGTGATGTTCTGTTTTCTGTTACTCCTTCTTTTCCAGGGAGACTAAGGAAAGGATTGTTTTCTTTGATTCCTCCTAAACTACCAACTCTGGGACTTAGAACTTTATCAGGCTTTCTTTTTGTCTTGCATATTTCTTGTGTATTAAACTTTCTTGTGTATTAAACTTTGTGATTTTAAATGATGCTTTTAAAAGACAAAAAAAGTGCACTTAGTGAATTTTCCTATTTTGTTCATCTTTAAGAATTCCTTTATTATAGGCTCATCCCCTACCTTTTCCATTAACATGTCAATATTAGTAATTCACTCCTTCAGTTATACTGAGTCAGACCAATTGATACATATTTGAAAGTGAATTAAATATTATTGTTTTCAAATATAATGAGGAAAGTTATAAAAATATTTGAAGTGCTGTAATTGTTATAATGGATAACATTGCTAAATAATAAGTTGGCACAAATTGGACTTGAAAAACACACTCCTGTAAAAGTAGAGGATGATTTTATAGAAGTAGAGACATGCTGGATTTTGAAGGTTCAGAAGGTTATTTTAGAGAATCAAGAGAAGGTTGGCCATAATATACAAACACTAAGAAAATTGGTGAAATTGCATATATTTGCACAATTAATGAATTCATTAAGGCTTTAAAATTGGGCAGAAGTGCCAAATATAAAAATTTAAGTCTGGATACATTTGACCAGTGTTAGGAGGAGTTTTGAAATTGGCAGGTGGTGAAATTGTATTGTCTCCCAGGGACAGACCAAAATTATGCTGGGTGAAGGATTGTGAATGTTTTTACTCTTAAATACATAATGTATAGATATACAAAAAATAAACACAGAGAAAGATTATATATTAGTGATATTAAAACTTCATTGAGGACAATGTTTGAAATACAGTGTCTTTATGAAGAGCAATAGGATGGGAGGAATTTATAATAACAAAGTTGGGAAATCCTGGTCTGATAGTGGGTGCTGTGTTCCATTATTTCATGAAGATATTTCAATGTTATTCATAATTTTTGAAGTCTGAATGTCAGCTCTCATACCAAGCATCATTTAGTGACTACAAAATCACAAGGACAGGCCATCTCCCATTCTTGCACTCCTACTCCAGTCTCTTAGTACTGACATTTTTTAAATATTCAGCAACTCTGTCATCGTGGGTTTAATTCCTCTCTGCTGAGTTATTGTCCCTGTGGGACAATAAGCTTTGAGTTTTGAGCAAACTATGAACTTGGTGCCAAAATAATTAGTATTGCATATTAAAAGATCATTCATGGAATTATCATCAAATATTGCTTCACTCATGAATATTTTCTTTCTCCTGTGATATTCCATTTTGTATCTGTTCTTGTATGTAAGATGACTGACCAAATTGGTTGTGTTCTTTTAAGCATTTAAAGTGCTTATTTTTGAAATTTATGAATTCTTAATTTGTAGATGAATCTTACATAAAAAGTATTTTAATTATATGCTTTATTTGTATCACATAAAATATTCTGCATTAATAACCCAAGAAGAATCTTGTAATAATACTACTTCTTTTTCTCCTGTACTAACAAATAAATAATAAGTTCTGAATATTCTTAAATAACATTTCT
This sequence comes from Sciurus carolinensis, assembly GCF_902686445.1. NCBI lineage: Eukaryota > Metazoa > Chordata > Mammalia > Rodentia > Sciuridae > Sciurus > Sciurus carolinensis. The sequence goes on from NW_025920116.1 coordinate 631,903, forward strand.
TTTAATATATTGTGTGAAATAAGCAGGTGGTCTCTGCTTAATGTATGCAAAAGACAAACATGAGATTTATAATCTAATTCCTCCATGCAGAAAGGCAGTTATGATGGCTGAGCCTAAGGCAGCCTAAATTATAACTGAGGATGTTGGAAATGGGTTTGCAGGTTTAATTCCTAAAATCTAGAAAAATAAGAGTTTAAAGCTAAGGTATCTTAAAATAACATTCTGACTTTAAATTGTACTTTTGCAAATTATTTTATAAACAAGAGAATTTGAAAATTAAAAAGTAATTTATAAGTTGACACTCTTATCAAAATATCCCAGTGGACTGTAGTGCAATATAAACCCTTGCATGAAAAGTTCGCTCTTTTTTAACTTTTAGTTTCTTTTGAACTTTAACTAGAGGTCTACAGTTCAAAAAATGATAGAAAAATTATTAATGTGTGTTCTTTTTAAAATTTTCCCCTTTAGGAGATATTTTGTTGAAAGTGTTATTCACCTGCACACATGAACACTTCGTCTGGTGCTTTTCCATCTCACTTCTTCCCCTTATGTTTGGAGGAACTGGTGTTATTTTTTGGTAGGCAGGGAAAAGAGAAAAGTGGCCTCCATCACACATTCCCATGCCTCCCCTTTGGTCAGGCTTGTGCTTAGCACAGTGAGAGCCAGTTTTACGTGCTCAGCACAGGAAGAGCCAGAGTGCCTCATCATTGCTCTCCCACTCCCCAAATACTCCTGTACCTCATCTTTCTGGACAATGTCTCTTCTTCATCTAAAGGGTCCATCAGGTCTTATATAACAATTCCATGTATGCAATTTTATGTAAGCTTCCTTTTATTAATAATAAGACATTTTCATGTTGCATGCATCATGACAAATTTCATAATATTGGGGATAAAACAACTGAAACATATCTATGATGCTAACATTTTTCTTAAGTGTAATACAATTAATTACTCAGTGTTGATATTGGAATTTATTAAGAAAATAAAAACAGGAAACAATATGCTAGCAGAACATTATCTTTTGTATATATGAATATGGATGGAATGAAGTGAACATTTCTTAAAAAGACAAAAAATTGATAGCAATCTTTGGGGAAAAACAAAGTAAGCACTTTTGCTATAACTGATAAAAAATTTACATCAGAATAATAAAATATCTGCATCTTTTATAATCTAGAGTATTTGAACACTGTGTAATATTGTTTTTTAATAATGAGTAAATATTCTGAATGCAGAGAGTTCATCTTGAGAGTAAATAGTAGCTAGAGCCAAGTAAATTAACTGAAGGAAAAGACAAAAAATATGAATAGACAACAGCATGTTTCCCCTTAAGGAGAGTAGCAAAAGAATATTCACAGAAAAGTAATCACAATGAAACTTGCTGATATACGCAGAAAAAAATTGAAAGGAATGTTAATGAGTTAAACAGAAAAGAGAAAAATGGCAATAAGAAAAATATGTTGTTAAAATTTAAAATTATAAACAAAATCAAATCCATATATAGCATCTGTGAATCATCTGCTTCTTGAATTCACTCACATGCACATCTCATTACTTCCACTAGATTGCAAATTACTTGAGAACAGAATCTGTGTTGCATTCATTTTTAAATTATAGACATCTCCTATTAGAATGAAGACTGTAGTTAGAATCACAGAAACGTATTTGTTGGACAATAGAAATTTCATTGCATAACCAGTGTCTGTCTGGACTTCCTCAGCCCACAAATGGCAGGGTCTAGAAATGTTTCCTGAATTGAGTCTCAGTTGTCACAAAGTCTTTCTATATACTTCAGAACACAGCTGAGGAAACTCTGGATAACTTCTGTTCCTCTATTTTCAAATCTCTTAATCTGAAAGCCCAATTATCTCATTCAAATAGGAATACACATTCAAAACTTTTGCAAAAGTTTTATCTCTTAGTCATCCTGTACAAGAGCCTCCCAGATATTAGTGATATTTAAGGAAGTAAATCTATTAACTTAATATGCATTTTAATGAGTTATGACATTCTTCCATTGGGAATATAAATGTTTTGCTAATTTAGGTTAATTTCTTAAAGTCTTGCCCTAATATTGTACCATAAGTTGTCATTACAGGAGATCAAGATGGCTTCTACATTTGACTAATGTTAAAACATGTTTCTTCCTGATTTTGACCCTCCATTTTCTTAGTTCTATTATACTAACCTCAATTATCTTATTACTCTTAAATTTAGAAAACATGTCTTTCTGAAGTTACTTTGGCAGGTTAGAACCTAGGAATGTCAACCTGAAGAGCTTGGAAGGGTCTCTTTGACATATAAACATTTAGGATATGGCACCCCAATGCTCTAATCTCTATGCTTGGGCAGGAGTTTAACTTCAGTTATTGCCAATTGACAAACACACATTGTCTAATCTCTGAGAAAATTATTAACAAAATTGGAATGTGCCCAACATTGTTTTCCAGGGCTCATCCTGGAGGCTCTTTCAACAGCATTACCTCAGTGCATCAAAACCCTCTCAGCTGTTGTTTCATCTGAGTTGAGATCAGATTCAGTTTTGACCTCTATCACCTACTGCAATAGTATTGAGTAAAGTCTTCCTTGCTTGCTCAACTTTGTGTAGTGCAAATTTTGCTTTTAATTTTCTGTGCAATTGCTACAAAATATATTGTCTTCAGATTTTTAATTATTCTTAATTTAGAATCCCCATTTTTAGTCTTTACATACAATAATCTGTTCATAAGATGATGATAATAAAATTTATTTTGTATTTTTCAGGAGCAAAACTTCATATTTTTGTTATTGCTATAGTTAAGTGGACTTCATTTCAAACAATTGCTACAAGTATAAATTGCTAATATCTTTTAGAAAGCAACTTATTAATAGGTATTAAGGTATTTGACATATGCATACATTTTGACCAAATAATTTAGTTTACACCAAGAGAATAATCAAAGATTTATACAATTATTTATTAAAGTTATCCTGAATACAAAATGATGAAATAACCATTTAAATTATGATGTTCCTAGAAGAAAAATATTATAAAACATCAAATAGCATTAGAGAAGAATAATAGTGCATATTACTGGTGCAGTCACCTGTTGACAATGTCAAAGAAATTATCTATGGGAAAAATGATTTCAAATCCTTAAGAAGAATGACGCCTGTATTTGAGAGGTCAGTGATCCAGACACACAAAAATTAATAGTTTTGTGCATTAGGTAGCTGTTTTCATAAGATGTCTGTCCCCATGACCCATTAAGTCTCAGGGAGAGTGTTTGGAAGTGTATTCCTCCTGCTGAACTAATATGGAGATATTGATGTACTTTCCTGTTTAGAAGTTGGTAGATTCAATCAAGTTCCCTTTGGAAAGATCAATCTCAAAAATCTGAAAACAAAAATAATTGAGCTAATGGAAAAGCTCCTCTTGTATTGGACCAGGGTAATTTTTTCAATTATTCTAGCAATGATGTAGAAGTACTACTATCTTAAATTTTTTATATTATTTATTCTAATAAGGTGTAAAGGACAGTAAAATGCATTCATATATTGATTGATCATACATAAATAGAGTTTAATCTCAAATTTTTCTGATTATACATATTGCAGGAACACATTGGTCATGTAGTGATACATGTACATTAAGAAATAATGTCTGTTTTAATCTACTATCATTCCTTACCCTGTACCAATTCTCCTCCCTTCACTCCCCTCTACCTAATATAAAGTAACTCTATTCTTCCCTATCCCCCACTCCCTTTGTTGTGAATTAGCATTGTCTTATCAGAGAAAACATTTGGGCTTTGGTTTATGGGTTTGACTTATTTCACTTAGCATGATATTCTATAAATCCATCCATTTAACAGTCAATGCTAGACTTTTGTTCTTTACAGCTGAGTAATATTCCATTATTTATATCACATTTTCTTTATTCATTCATCTGTTGAAGGGTATCTAGGTTGGGTACATGTTTTAGCTATTGTGAATTGAGATGCTATAAACATTGATCTAGCTGTGTCACTGTAGTATGTTGATTTTAAGTCATTTTGGGTATAAACAAAGGACTGGGATAACTGGGTCAAATGGTGGATCTACTGCAAGTTTTCTGAGGCACCTTCATACTGCTTTCCATAATGGTTGCACCAACTTGCATTCCCACCAGCAATGTATGAGTGAACCTTTTCCCCACATCCTTGCCAACATTTATTGTTGCTTGTATTCTTGATAATAGCATTCTGTCAGGAGTGAGATAAAATCTTAGAGTAGTTTTGATTTGCATTTATCTCAATGCTACAGAAGTTGAACTTTTTTCATATAATTTTTGATCAATTGTATATCTTCTTCTGTGAAGTGTCTGTTAAGTTTCTTAGTCCATTTATTGATTAGGTTATTTTTTTTGTGTTAAGCTTTTTGAATTCTTTATATATCCTAGAGATTAAAGTGTTATCTGAGGTACTTGTGGTAAAGATTTTATCGCACACTTTAGTCTCTCCCTTTACATTACTGATTGTTTGTGTCACTTAGAAGATTTTTACTTTAACATCCCATTTATTTAATTCTTGATTTAACTTCTTGGGCTTAAGGGGTCTTGTTGAGGAAGTCAGGTCCTAGGCCAACATGGTGAAAATTTGGGCCTACATTTTCTTCCACTAGACACAGGGTCTCTGTTCTAATGCTTGATCCACAGTGAGTTGAGGTTCATGCAGGGTGAGAGATAAGGGTTTAATTTCATTTTGTTAAATGCGGTTTTCCATTTTCCCCAGCAGCATTTGTTGAATAGGTTATCTTTTCTCCAGCGAATGGTTTTGGCAACTTTCTGTAGTATGAGATAATTGTACTTATGTTGGTTTGTCTCTTTGTCTTCTGTTCTGCACCACTGGTATATGTCTATTTGCTGCAAATACCATGCTCTTTTTATTACTATAGCTCTGTAGTATAGTTTGAAGTCTGGTATTGTTATGCTTCCTGCTTCACTCTTCTTGCTAATTATTGCTTTGACTATTCTGGTTCTATTTTTTTTTTTTGGCTTGGCTTGGGCCATAAAAATAAAGAGAAGGAAGAAAGCAAACTGACATGTCATACCCACTACTTGCTAGACCCTTTACCAACTGGTTCCCATAATTTTGTTTGTTTCTTGTGACAGCTCAGTGTTATTTTCCCCAGTTATCTAGATCAGCTCAGAGAGGTCAAGCAACTTGCCTAGGCTCACAGAGTAAGTGGCAGAGTCTGCACTGGGGCCCAGGTCAGTCTGACTCAAAGCTGTGCCTGTGCTTTATCACCTGGAAGAGAAAGTGAATCATTAGAAAGAAGAGGAGATGCCCAGTCTCATGGCTCAAGGATGGGGCTTTCTCTTTGTGTCTGGAAGGTTCTAGAATGCACCAGAGCACAGCTGTCAGCTGATAGAATGATATCACTGGAGAAGTCACTGTGACAGCTGGTGGTTCTCACTCCCTACGTACAAGGTAGGAATTCCTCCTTCTCCCAACCATACAGCAGCTCACTGTCCAGTGGAGAATATTCCCCGAGAAGACAATTCTAGTGTCCTCAACCACATTCAGACATCATCTGTTTGCCAAGTCTTTATGGAGAAGGGGAAGGAGCAGGAGGGGCCAAGGTTTAGAACTGGACCTGGGCAGCAGGGGTTGAAGACGCTGCTGCATGGGAAGGGTCGGTCCTTCTGGAGTCAGGGAAACCTGGGTGGTGGCAGGATCAAGGGTTCAGCACAAGGTCACAGGAGTGCTGAGCGGGGAGGCCCACATGGGAAGGGGAACAGCCCCCAGAATATGGAGGTTCAGGTGCGTGGACAGGCAGGATGGCAGCCAGTGTTGAGAGACACCACCTGGTTCCTGCACCGGATTGGCACGAGTGAGGCAGGGAAGCGAGGAGGATCCAGTGTCTGGCCAGGCAGGACTTCATTGCAGGAATGAGGGATGAGGGTGGAGTCTGGTCTCAGAATGAAGCCAGGGTCAAGTGGTCCCAAGAGCTTGTGTAGATGCCCACACCACAGAAGTCAAGGTCCACTCCAGTGACTAGGAAAGGCTTTGCCTTGGCTCCAGCTGGGGCAGAGGGGCCAGCAGAGATCTAGAGCTGGTAGGCCCTTCCTGGTAGGACAGCACACTGTAGCAAGCTGGTCATTTTAGGGACCTTAGGAGGTCTAGGTTCAGAAGAAGATCTAGGGAGCCCAGGAGCTTGTGACATGGGCTGGCTAATCCCCCTATTCACTGAAAAAGAAAGAAACTTCATCCATTCCTCTTTGCACCATCCGGGGTCATTCCTTGCCTGGGAGGGGTCTGAGAATCAGTGCTCATTTAGTGATGTCATCTGCAGGCCTCAGAGGTTTAGAGCAAGAAGAGACCCAGCCCCTCCTTCATTTTACTGATGGGAAAACTGAGGCCTGGAGGGGTTAAGACACTTCTCTGAGGTCCAGGAGCTCAAGAGAGTGAGAAAGAGTCCAGGCTGCTGCACCCCCTCCACCAGGGCTCCTTTCCTCTGCACCCCCACCCATGTGGGCTTGCCATGGTAAATAAGTCTCCTCCAGCATGGGAAGCAATTACCTAGCAACTCCCCATAACCAGGTCAGAGCCTGAGTAGCGAGACACCATGTGCAGCCTCTCTGGGGAATTCAGATGTGTAGAGATGGGTTTGCCATAAATGACCTCACACAGAGCCCTACCTGGGTGTACCTGGGAAGGTGGTGGTATTCTCATGCCAGGATCAGTGAGTTGCTGGGACTATGTAGCCCTCAGGGCTGGCTGGTACCTTCATCCCCATAGCAGACATATGGCTTCCCTGTGTACAGTGCTAGTTCCTTTGAACAGCACAGAACTTGTTCCATTGACTTGCTGGTGTGGATGTGGGAATCAATAGAGGAAGGTTGATGCAGGGGGCTGCTATGTCCAAGTGTGTCCACATAGGCATTTCCATTTGGGGGCAGGGAGCTTCCTCATACAGCCTTCTTATTTCTTAATTATCTCAAGAAATGTTTATGAAGCAACCAGTTCATAAAATAAGTGGCTCTTCTTCTAATATTCTCCCTACACTGGGTTCCGTCAGCCATTCCCGCCCCCTCCCCACCCAAGCCTGCTTCTCCAGTGGGCACAGCCCTGCCTGTCTCCTGGCTCCTGCTCTCCTGCAAGGTCCTGCCCCCTGGTCTGAGTCAATCATGTCATGCTCCTTCTCTAGGAGATGGCTTAGGAATGGCAGGTGATCCAACCTTGCAGTGGGGTCTGGGGAGTGAACACTGAAGGGCTTCTAGGACAGGTTTTGCTCACTAATTGAGGTTGGGAGTGAATGTGCCTCTTCATTAGACATGACCATGTCTGCATGTGACATTCAGCACTGCAGAAGCCACTGAAGTGGCACCACTGATGCTGGAGGATGGCATTGCTGAGCTACCGAGTCAAGCAAGCCGGGAGCTACCCCACGTCCGGACACCTCATTCTGGGAGATCACAAACCCCTCATTGTTGAAGTTGCTTTTGGTTCAGCCTCCATTTCTCACTGAGGCTCACTCACTTTCCACCAGTCTGAGTGGCTACACAGTAGATGTCTAGACAAGTCTTGGTATTAAAGGTAAAGGACACAAAGGAAACAAATGTCTCTCCTTCTGAATAAATCAAAGCTCTGACTCCTCCACGGGCAGCTGCACAGTCAGCTTCCAGCAAGTCTGATGAGGCTCCTCCCTGGAGAGCCCCAAGGCTTCCCTGCATCCCCGCGTCCAGGACATCGTGTCCAGGCTCCCATCTGCTCCCGAGAGCCAGTTGTGCAGTCTCTTCCCAGCTTTGAGTTCTGTGATGTCATGTCGATAGCTTTAAGATAGCCATGGTGGAAGTTGTTCTCTTCAAAGTAAACTTGTTTTTTTAAGAGAAGTTTTAGGTTCATAGCAACATGGAGCAGAAGGTTCAGATGTTTCCCGACCCCTCCACATGCAAAGCCTCCCCACTGTCAGCATCTCCAAACAGAGGGGTATATTTCTTACAACTGAAGAACCTGCAGCAACACATCATAATCACTGAAGCCCGGAGTTCACGACAGGTTCACTCTTGGTATTGCACATTGCACGCATTTTGAAAAATGCACAGTGACATGCAGCCACCATTAGATACCATACCCAGTAGCTTCACTGCTCTAAGAATGTGCTGTGATCTGCCTATTCTTTCCTCACTTCCCCGACCCTTGACAACCTCTGATCTTATTACCAGCCTATAGTTTTTCCTTTTCTAGAATGTCATGGAGTTGGAATCCTACACTGTGTAGCCTTTTCGGGTTGGATTCTTTCACTTCAGGATTTGCATCTAAGATTCCTCCATGTCTTTTCAAGACGTGATGGTTCATCTTTTTAGACAATCCTATTCCGTTATCTGGTTGCACCACAGTCTGTTTATCCAGCTACTTTCTGAAGGACATTTAGCTCACTTCTAAGCTTTGGCAATTCTGAATGAAGCTGCTGAAATGTTGGTGTGCAGGTGTTGTTTGTGTGGACTTGAGTGTTCAACTCCTTTGGGTAAACGAAAAAGAGCATGCTGCTGGATTGCATGGTAAGAATGTGTTTATTTTTTACAAGAAACTGCCAAACTGTCCTCCAGAGTGGCTGTACCATTTTGCATTCCCACCAGCAAAAAATCAACATTCTTGTTGCTCCACATCTTTACCAGAACTTGCTGCCATCTATGTTTTGGATTTGGGGAATTCTGAAAGGTGTGTAATGTTATCATGTTGTATTAATTTGCAACTTCTTGCAGACATATGATGTTGAGCATCTTTTCATGTTTCCATTTGCATATTTTCTTTGATGAGGTGTCTGTTTGGGTCTTTTGCCCATTTTTAAACCAGATTGTTCATTTTCTTATTTTTGAGTTTTAAGAGTTCTTCATATATTTTTTAAATTTTAATTTATTTTATTGTAAACAAATGGGATACATGTTGTTTCTGTTTGTACATGGAGTTACAGCATACCATTTGCATAATCATACATTTACATAGGGTAATGATGTTTGATTCATTCTGTTAATTTTTCCTTCCCCCCTTGTTTTTCCAAAAGAATTTCATGTTTGCTTTTCTAGTTCTATGAAGAATATCATTGGGATATTAATAGGAATTGTATTAAATTTGTATAACACTTTTGGTAGTGTGGCAATTTTGACAATATTTATTCTGCCTATCCAGGAGCATGGGAGGTATTTCCATCTTCTAAGGTCTTCCATTTCTTTCTTTAGTGTTCCATAGCTTTCATCGTAGAGGTCATTGACCTCTTTGTTAGATTGATCCCAAGTATTTTATTTTTCGATGTGATTGTGAATGGAGTAGTGTTCTTTATTGCTCTTTGTGTGACTTAATACTGATGTATAAGAATGTGCTTGATTTATGGGTATTGATTTTATATCCTGCCCTTTGCTGAATTCATTCATTAGTTCTAGAATATTTTTGGTGGAATATTATGGATCTTCCAAATATTCAGTTATATGAATGACAAATGGTGATAATTTGTTCTTATTTACCTAATTGTATAATTTTAATTTCTTCTAATTGCTCTGGCTAGAGTTTCAAGAACAATGTTGAATAAAAGTGGTAAAAGAGCACATCTTTCTCATAATTCAATTTTTAGAGGGAATGCTTTAAATTTTCTCAGTTTAGAATTATATTGACATTACATTTAGCATGTATAACTTTTATGATGTTGAGAAATGTTCCTTATATCCCTAGTTTTTCTGGTGTTTTGAACATGAATGGTGCTATATTTTGTCAAATGCTTTTTCTGCATCTACTGAGATGATCATATGATTCTTGTTTTTAAATCTGTTGATGTGGTGAATTGCATTTACTGATTTCCATATATTGAACCAACCTTGCATCCCTAGGATGAACCCCACTTGATCATGGTGCACTAAATATTTAATATGTTTTTGTATGTGAATTGCCAGAATTTTATTGAGAAATTTTGCATTCATGTTCATCAGAATTATTGGTTTGAAGTTTTCTTTCCTTGGTAAGTCTTTGTCTGGTTTTTGTATCAGGGTAATACTAGACTCATAGAATGGGTTCAGAAGCGTTTTCTCCTTTTATATTTGATGGAATAATTTGAGGAGTTTTGGTGTTAATTCTTTTTTGAAGGTCTTGTGTAATTTAGCTGAGAATCAGTCAGTCCTGCCCTTTTCTTAATTGGTAGGCTTTTAATGGTGTTTTCTATTTAATTGCTTGAAATTGTTCTATTTGAATCCTGAATGACTTCCTGATTTAGCTCAGGTAGGCCATGTATCTCTACAAATTTGTAAAAGTCTTCAATATTTTCTATTTTATTGGAGCATAAATTTTCATAACAGTTTCTTCTGATTTACCTCTAAGTATTTTTTCATTTCATCCTTGATTTCTTCTACTATCCCTTTGTCTTTCAATAGTGTATTATTTAGTATACATATTTTAGAGTAGCTTCTATTTTTTAATTTATCATTGATTTCTAATTACAGTCCTTTGTGATTTGATGGAAATCAGGGTATTACCTCCATTTTTTTGTATTTACTAAGGGTTGCTTTGTGGCATAAGATATGGTCTATTTTAGAGAAAGATCCATGTGCCACTGAGAAAATGCTTATTTGCTAGCCAATGGATGAAATATTGAATGTATGTCTGTGAAGTCTAAATTAGTGATTGTATTATTTATTTCTACAGTTTCTTTATTTAGATTTATTGATAAGATCTATCTAGTAATGAGATAGGTGTGTTAAAATCACCAGTATTTCTGTGCTGTGATCTATTTCATTCTTGTAATTGAGAAGGATTTGTTTGACATATGTAGATGCTCCATTGTTTGGGGCATAAGTATTTACAATCAATATGCATTGTTGCTGTATAATTAATTCCCTTCTATAGAATGAAATGACCTTCTTTGTCCCTTCTGATTAACTTTGGCTTGAAGTCCACTTTATCTGATATGAGGAAAGAAACCCCTGCTTGTTTGTGCAATTCATTTGAGTGATATGATTTTTCCCATTCTTTCACCTTCAGTCTCTGGATGTCGTTGCCTATGAGGTGAGTCTCTTAAAGATAGCATATTTTTGGGTCTTCCTTTTAATCTGATCTACAATTCTTTGCCTTTTGATTGATCAACTTAGACCTTTAATATTCAAGGTTATTACGGAGATATGTCTTGTATTCCTAGTCATTTTGGTTTATTTCTGGCTTTTAATTTGATTTAGATTATTTTTTCACTATTCCTTTAGGGTAGTTCATCCATTTGCTGCTTTTCACTTTTTTTTTTTACTTCATCCTTATGGAATATTTTATTAAGAATATTCTATAGTATAGGTTTTCTGAATGTAAATTTTTTTAACTTGTGTTCATCATGGAAGATTTTTATTTCATCTTCAAATCTTAAAATTCATTTTACTGGACATACAATCCTTGGTTGGCAAGAATTTTATTTCGGAGTTTGAAATATGTTGTTCCATGACCTCCTCACTTAGAGGGTCTAGGTTGAGTAATCAGGTGATATCCAAATTGGTTTTCCTGTATACATAAACTGCTGTTTTTCTTTCACAGCCATTAAGATTTTATCCTTATGCCATATTATAGTCACTTTCATTATAATGTGTCTTGATGTGGGTCTGATGTAGTTTTGTATATTTGGTGTCCTGGAAGCCTCTTGTATTTGATTTTTCATTTCATTGTTTAGGTCTGGAAATTTTTCTGACATTTTGTCATTGAAAAGATTGTGCACTCCTTTGGTTTGTACCTCTGCTCCTTCTTTTATTCCAAAAACTCTTAAATTTGGTCTTTTTATGTTATCCCATAATTCTTGGAAGTTTTGTTCATGGATTCTTACCAACTTCTCTCCATGGTCAACTGTAATTTCAGTATTATATATTTTGACTTCATCATCTAAAGTTGTCTTCCAAATAGTCTAATCTAAATTACAAATTCCATAGAATTTGTAATTTGATTTTTTAATTCCTTCATTTCTAGAATCCCTGCATGTTTTTTTCATAATCTCTAACTCTTTATTGAAGTGATCTCTCACTTCCTGTATTTTTTCTTTGATTTCCCTCTTTATAGCACTCTTTACTTCACAGATCAGATTAACTATGTACATTCTAAACTTTTTCTTGGACATTTCTTCTATTGTGTTGTCAGTGACTTCTCTTATTGGGGCATTTGGTTTGTTTGTGGTATTTTGTACTCTTGTTTTTTTCATGTTTCTTCTGTGTTTTCCCATCAAGTTGTATGGATATGAGGCAATACAGGTTCTACCCAGTAGACCTATATTGTCACTGAAGATTTTCAGTATCCCACCTTTAAGAGTGAGACCAATATCAACAACACCCAGTGCAAATAATGTACAGCCTCAAATCTCATAGCTCCCAGCAAGGCCTCCACTTCCCTCTTGCTATAAACAGAATTGATGAGTTCAATCACTGTCCACAATAAAAACAGAAAATTTGCCAAACAGATTTACAATCTCAAATATTGGGTTGGAGAAAACAGAAACAATCCAGGACATGGTGTTCATGAGGGAGAAAGAGAGAAGCCAGAAGCAAAAATTCCTGGGAAGAATGGAAGAGGAACCAACATAGATTGACTGTTAGGTGAAGAAAAGGTAAAAAGGGAATCTTGGTAGACATACAAGTAAGTGGAAGAATACATATAAAGAGAAAAAAAAATAGAAGAATATACAGCAGAACTGCAAAACACCATGCAAATAGATCACCATCTTCAACAACTAATGCACAAAAATATGTGGAGACCTCTGCAGCAGCGGCCTAGGTATTACTTTTAACCATTTATCTTTGCACTTAAAGCTTTCTGCTAAATGCAGGCCTACTGCCTGAATATCATCTGTTAAAAATGTGAATAAAAATGAGAAAAATCATTTATAGAAGGTGTTCCACATTACATTAACCAATATTGCTTGTCTCACTTAAATTTGCACAATACACACACAATTTCTAAGAATTACAGATATTAATGGAATCAAAATTATCTCTCACTCATACAGTTGCAAGTCAGATTTCAAAATATGTACTCATTTGCTTTCTTCTATTGGATGCTGTTTCATCAGTAATAGCATTTTACTTTCCAAGGTAATTCAGTTTTCCAAAAGCAAACTGTGCATTCTTTTTTGTTTCCTTAAATTGAATTTTTGTAGAAAATAATGAATTCTGTTCTTTTCTACACTGAAAATTTCACCCTTGAATTAGTACTGCAATAAACTGCTCATCAAATCATTAATATTGATGATTAAAGTTAAAATTTTATTGAAAGAAATATTAGTGACTTCCCTGTTTCAGGATGATTATATCTTTACTTGCTTATGAGCAAACACTCTGTTTCTAAATAAAGCCAAATTCACAAGTTCCAGGTAGGCTTGAATCTTTGGGAAAACCATCCAATCCTGTACAAACAGGAAAGATTAAATATTCTATTCAGTTCCTACAATGACTTCCCTAGTTTCATGAATGTCCTTCAATTAGCAAAATTCCCCACTGAAATATTCATCTACATCTAAGGTAGAACATTTCTACTGCACTAATGGAGGGATGAGAACATTGTTTCTGTGACCAGTGATACATACTTTAAGATTCCCATACAGGAGGAAGTCTACAACTACTCACCTCTGATGTAACACAAAAGAATTAAAAAATATAGGTAAATGGGTGGGTATAGCTATATTTGGCTGAAAGTCTGAGATTTTAACCTCCTTTGTTATTGTAGAAAAATATTTCCTTTTAGAGAATAAGTTAAAAATAATATCAAGGAAAATATGTTCTCTGAAAAACTTTTTAAAACTTTGTACTATTAAAGCTATTTTAAGATCTGGAAATCATAACGTGTGCCTCCAGTACTGCCTTGTGCCAGGTTGTTCCACGCCAGTGTGTCGGTGGAACTTTGTTACAGTGGCCGTAGGAAACTAATGCAAAAGTGGTGCCATTTTTTTTGACACAATACCTTTATTTTATTTATTTATTTTTATTTTATGTGGTGCTGAGAATCAAACCCAGTGCCTCATGTGCCAGGCAAGCTCTGCCACTGACCCACAAAGTGGCCCTGAAGTGGTGTCATTTTCCACTAGGGATTTTTGTTTGTTGCTGAAGCTGGCATTGGGCACCAAACTGAAGTGGGAGAGAGGCTGGATTGTGTGTGTGCATGTGCATGAGTGTCTGTGGGGTTCCTTCCCCGTCCTGTCCTCACCTGTCCTCTCTTCCTCCTCCTCAGCCTTGTCCCCACCAGCCCCATCTCTCAATGATGCTACTGCCCCTTCTCTTCCTGTGGAAGATGGAGGTGAGGGGGCAGGTGACCCAAGAGGGCAACTGGCCACAAAGGATCCCTGCCCTGCCTCCTCTGGTGGACAGGTCACCCTGCACAGAAGACCTGGGGAGGCAGGCTTTGCAGACCCAATCAGGGACCAGGTCAGAAAAACCCTCCAAGTGACTCCCATTAGGTATGGCCATGAAGACCCAGGACCTTGGCTAGGAAAAAATGGAGCTTAAACTGCAGGTGTGACCTGGCAGAGCCCGAGGATCATGTGAGACTCGGAGGTCATGGACCTGATGTGTGGAGGGGAGAGCTTCCTGGAGAACAACCCCAGGGCTGTCCTTGCCTAGAAGATCAGCCCTCTGCTGGGCTCATCTCGCGGGAGGGTTTTTGGTGAGATAAATACTGCACTAATGTCTCATAATGCTCCCAGGGCTGAGCAGAAATCAAGATAAGGCAGTAAAATCTCTGAAAACAAAAGCAACACAGCAGAGAGGTGAGGTGGAGGGTGTGGCATAGGTGGTGGTGATACGGCCATTCACCGGTGACGAGTTCTGCTCCTTCTAATGTTGAAGATTGAACACCAGAGAAGCACTCCAAGCAAGCATATTAAGCAGGTTTTTTTTAAAGGTAATAATACAGACTTCTTCCTGCAGGAAGAAGGGGACCATGGCTGATGTTCTAAAGTCCCAAGAAGTGTGCTCACCCTACATCTTTTATAGGTTAATGTCTCTTTTGTTCTCCAGTTCTCTCCCCCTTTATCTCTCCTTCATGCCTACATGACTAGGCCTGGTTTTGCATTAAGTGAGAAACCATGGGCAGTGGGAGGGCCAGGGTGATTCAGGCAGATAAGGGTCCAAGGGCATTAATTAGCAGCTCCTTGCTTGCAGTCCTTGATAAAGGCAGGTAAATTTGGTAATCAATGGGCTTCGGAGATCCTTGACATTCCATTCTTCCAGCGGCAGTCTCCACCTTCCAGAGGCAGATGGCTTCATGGCTTCATTTCCTCGAATTGACCCAATTCCCTATTTCTACACTAACTACCTGTCCTTAATTCTGGCTTCAGTGGCAGTCAACTCCATTAAGGTCCCCGGGATTCACTCTCAGAAGCCAGGGTTGATTTACTGAAGTCCTAGCAATCCACAAGTCCCTGGGCTGCTGCAGGTGGGACTTATTTTGGGGCAAAGCAGGAAAGAGAGAAACAGACTAGGGGCAGCTGGCTGGACCTACGTCACCTGGGGTGTGCTGGACACTCCTGGTCGGGCTCTTGGCAGGGACTCCACTGCCACTTCAGGCCCCAGCTTGGCCTTTGGAGCACATGCAGTGCACATGCAGACCAGCCAGGCACCTGCAGGCCACTGCATCCTGGGGACCAGCACAGCTCCATGCCACCTGACTTTGGCTCTCTTGGCCCTGGTCCTGGCTGAAACAGTGTTTAGGCACCCGAGAGCCCACTCTCTTACCTTTGCTGACTGGCCCAGGCCCCGGGTAGGTCACCCAGGCAGGTTGCGTGGCTCACCCTGGCTCGTGCCTACCCAGGATGCCCCCTGGCACTGGCTTCATAGAGTGGATCCAAGCCATCACCCAGAACGTCTCTGACATCACTGTGAAGGTGGACCAGATCCTGCGCCACAGCCTTCTCCTGCACAGCAGGGGTGGGTGCTGGCAGAGGGGTGAGCACCATGCACCCCAAGGCTGCTGCACCAGGTGGGAGTTTCTCGAGGAGGCCTGACTCCTCCCACCACAGCTCACCTGGTTCTTGAGGTCCTGATCCAGGCTCTCAGCAAGGTGACCCAGGGTTCAACCCACCCTGACCTGCCTGAGGGGTCTAAGGACAGAGGAGGCCCCTGGAGTCCTGGTCCCTGGGCTCCAAGAATGAGGTCATCTGGGGAAGGGGCCCAGACCCCCTCCATTCCCCTCCATGGGAGCAGCAGGGGCCTCAGGCCTATCTCTGCCATCCTCACAGAGGGTAGGGGTGTCCTTGTGGGAACTTGAAGTCTTTTGCTGCTCCCGCCAGCTCTTCGCGGACTCTGACCTCCTCTTCTAGCAGGCTGGGGGGTGGAGGAGGGCAACTCAGATCTGGGGACGCCTGGGTCAGGCCATTCAGCTAGTGAGGAAACTCTGGCAGGCAGAGGGGGTGGGTCACTGCTGCCCTGACCCACCAGAGGTCATCCTGTCCCTCCCATCTCTCCCCTGGCTCTTCCCTGGACCCCTGTCCTCAGCATGCTGACCTCTCCGCACAGTTTCTGAAGGTCACTGGGACCAGTGTGAGGTGCCCAGTGACCTCAAGTTCCCTGACTGTGCAGGTGGAGGTGAGACCTGGCTGGGGGTGAAGCATGGCCAGGGAGGTGGCAGCCTGGGAGTCTGACCCTGTGGGCTATTCACTGGCAAGGGCCTCTGCCCAGCCTGTGGCTCCTGGCCCAGGTGCAGCTGGCTGAAACTGACCTCAAGATGTCTCTGCTGGGCACTCTGCATGGCCACCAACCCAGACTCCCCTGGACATCTCCCCCAGGGGCTCAGCACTTTCTTCTGGTAAATGAGCTATGAAATATGTGCCATCGGCAGCCTGATTCCTGACAGCTCAGAGAAGGAACAGTCCTCGGTTGCTCTGTCTCCATTCCTCCTGGCCTGGTCCACGGCTGGACTGAGGGTGCCTCCCAACACATTCCAAGTCTGCCTCTGGCTGTGCGTCCATCCATGCGGGGAGCCAGTGCACAGCTGTAAAGTTCCTCACTGCTTTGAGGAGCGAGCTGTAGTGCTGGAAACCCCCTCCTTAAGGACCACTGTGGGGGTCCTTCCCTGGACCTAGCCAAGTCCCAGTTGGAGACTGCCTGACAACAAGGGACTGAGGCATGAAGGACGAGGCCTGGATGCCCTGCTGCCCCTCCTGGCTCTTTGTCCAGATCTTGGCCCCTGAGTGTCCTGACCTCTCCCAGGGTCCTCCTCTGCCTGGGCCTGGGAGAACAAGACCCTGCCTTCTCTGGAGTCCTTAGTGGCCAGGGCAACTGGCCAGGTCTCTGCCCTTCCTTGCTGTGTCTCTAGGGCACGACACACTGCATGCACCCTGTCCTGGCAGACCTTGGGGTCCTTGGAGATGTGCATGCAAGAGGAGCCTGCAGGGGCCAGGGCTGGTGCTGGCCGCCTGCTCAGACTTGGCCCTCTCTGCAGTGGATGTGTGCCCACTGTACCTCTGACCCCTGCTACACCTTCTTCAGGGTGGACAGCACCAAGTGCTCCTTCCTCAGCTACCTCAGCGAGGTTGAGTGATTCTGCCCGCTGCTGCCCTGGAGGAACTAGAGCACTGTGCAAATGGCCCCCAGACCCCTTCCCAGAGTCCAGGTAGGCCTGGAGGGAGTGGGATGTCCTCCTCAGGCTGGACATTCTCTGTGATAGTGGGAGAGACCTCAGCCCTGCCCAGGTGGAAGGGGGCCATGGGCTCTGCATGAGGTGAACAGATGGGAGGTCAGGGGGACAGTGTCCCTCCACAACCTGGGGTGCTGCTCAGCAAAGCCTGCCTTCATAGGTGGGCTGGGTCTCTGCAGATGCCCTCTCAAGGGACTAGAATAATACCAATAATAACTGTCATTTACTGAGGGCTTTCTGCATGCCAGGCACTTTCTTTGTACCTCAGTCTCCTGGCCATTCTTACGTGATTGCATCTAACAGATGATGAATCTTACTTAGGCTTAGGGTTAAGGGGTTTAATACATATTGTGAGAGGCAGCCCTGTCCCCAGTGTGGCAGGGGATGGGGTTCTGGCTGCAGGTGGGGCCTGGAAGATTTGAGGTCAGGACTCACCTCTAGGCAGTGTTCCGGAGCAACTTGTCTCACCTCCTGGAGCTGATGGGCAATGGGAAGGAGTCCCCGATCTTCATGAAGAAGTGGACCAAGCAGCTCACTGCCCAGTGAGCCACAGCTGTCCAACACCTGGCACAGAAACTTAGGGGCATCTGGAGGGACCAGAAGCAGGTGTGTAATTCTCTCAGGGAACAGAGCACTGAGAGCTTGGGTGATGCTCTCAGGGCATCAGCTTCTGAGCAGGCACAGAGCTGGCCCTCAAGCTAGTGGCACTGGATTTCTTTGCATATGATCCAGAGGGAGAGAGGTGGGGATGGCTGGATCATGGTGGTGCAGGTGAAGCCCTTTGCCCTTTGCAGAGCTGGGGAAGGACAAGGCCCTGAGGAGTGCTTTGTGCTGTGTAGACAACTCATTCGGATCAGACAGAGAAGTCATGGCTTCCACCTAGAATTTTCAGAGTAACAGTCTATTTCGGGAAGACTTGTGGGTCCATCCATTCATCTGCCTGTCCACCCGTCTGTCCATCCATTCCATGCACTAGAGAATTACATGACTCTGTCTCACCCTGGTTGTTTCTCTGAGTCCCTCTAATTTCATGAACTCTCTGGTCTATGTTAACTGTTGTCCACCTGGAACGTAACTCCTTGCATCACGATACCTGGTGTGGGTACCTTGGCATCCAAAAGTGACTGCCTGGGCCAAACCTGGAGACAGTGTCTGCTGCCACTGGTCTCCCAGCTGGTGAGCTGGGGTGGGAGGGTCAGAGGTATGCTGCTCTTCCTTGCCAACCCCATGCCCCACATTGTCCCAGATTCTCGTTTACATTGGCTTCCTGACGGAGGAGTCCATGGACATTTTCAGCCCATGGGTGCTGAAGGGCAGGCCTCTAGGGAAGATAGTGCAGTGAGCGGACATCCTGGCTGCTCTCTATATCCTGGGCCACAGCCTGTGGGTCACCATCTCCCTGAAGGAGCTGCAGAGGTGAGTGCTGGGGATAGCCAGTACACTGTGATGGGGCGGGAATGGAGGAAGGAGAAATCCCAGAAGTCCCTGCTCCATGGCAGGTCCCATGGCCCACGGATGCTGGGAGGCTTCCTGACTTTCTGTCAGGTACTGACATACCCAGGTCCCCACTGACCCGCTCCCTACTGCTTCCCCTCCATGCTTACACTCAATCACGTTTGGGACGCACCCAGTAAGTGTGTTTGTACAGTACAGTTCTAACGGTGTCCTGCTCTCCATCTCTGAGCCTGTGTTGGGGGACAGAGTTTGCACTTAGGGGCTGACAAAATTGGCTTGAGGGCCAGGCATAGTGGTGCACCCTGTAATCCAAGCGGCTCCAAAGGCTGAGTCAGGAGGACCGTGAGTTCAAAGCCAACCTCAGCAAAAGCAAGGCACTAAGCAACTCAGTGAGACCCTGTATCTAAATAAAATAGGGTTGGGGATGTGGTCCAGTGGCCAAGTACCCCTGAGTTCAATCCCCAGTACCCCCCTAGAAAAAATTGACTTGAGGGACTGAGGCACATCATGAAGATGGTGGTTTGGGCACACCGTTGGGGGTTTCTACTCTACAGCCATATTCCTTTCTGGGCCTACTGTGGAGGCTGGGGCCATAGGACCTGGAGGATGCTGGGGTGGGTGGGTGATGTCCACTCTTTCTCCTCTGCTGGCTCTCCAGAGTTCCACTCCTGACATCTGTCAGAGGTGGAGGCTCCTGGTACTTGGGAGAGGGTGGAGAAATGGGTTGTGAGTGTGGGAGAAAGGGCGGTGGGTGGAGATTGGGTGCACTGCACTTTTGGGGTGGAAAAATACACATGATTCCCTCCCCTTATCTTTTATATTTATCATGTGATATTTGGTACAGATGAAAGTATGTGGAAACTCTGTGATGATACCAGGAACAGACTGACATCCCACGGTGTTGCCACCCACCATGAGGTGGAGAGGATCACGAGGCTGAGTTTCTCTGCCTCCCCCAGAGGAAACCCATGCCCTGAATTTTGTGATCATACTTTGCTTTTTTTTTTTTTTCAAAATAAATTTTTCCCATATGTGTGTGTCTGTAAACGACATGTGATCTGGTTTGGGTCTGGTCTTCGGCTTTGTGGTGATGGTGACCATGGTGTCCACTGTCCCCGCCTCTGAAACATCCTCTCTCCTCCATTGTGGCTTCAGACTCGTCCCTTCTACCCATGGCTGTCTTCCACTCATTTCCACTGTGTAGAATATTCTACTGCATGAACGTGCCATCCTTATTTATCAGTGTTTGCTGTCTGCAAACATTTTATTCTTGGTTTAAAAATTGGTTTGAGAGCCAGGGCAGTGGCTCATTGGTAGAGCACTTGCCTAGCATGTGTGAGGCACTGGGTTTGATCCTCAGAACCACATAAATATAAATAAATAAAATAAAGGTATTGTGTTCATATACATCTAAAAAAATTTTTATAAAAAATTGGTTTGAGCCAGGCACAGGGGTCCACACATGTAATTCCAGCAACTCTGGAGGCTGAGGCAGGAAGATTACCAGTTCAAGGCCAACCTTGGCAACTTAGTGAGGCCCTGTCTCAAAAATAAAAAAATAAAAAGGTCTTGGGATAAGATTCAGGTGGCTGAGCATCTTTGGGCTCAATCCCCAGTACCAAACTAAAAAAAAAAAACAAATTTGGTTGAACAGTGCGTGCTGTGGTGGACACTCAGGTCCATGTCACTTGGGGTACCTGTGTAAGGGTTTCTCAGGTCAATTGAAGAACTCATCCCCAGGCTGGCAACTGCCTGAGTGCTGGTGTTGACCTCACAGTGTGTTTTAGCAGAACCATCCAGGGACAAATCCTTCAACTGAATACAGCTGAGAGACACATCGTTCTACTGATTCAGTTTCTCTGGGGCCTAGACTTAGATGCACAGTTTCTGGGGTTTAGGGTGTGTGAAAATTCAACTTTATGAGAATATGCAAAACTGGTTTCCACTGTGACTTTGTCAACTGATGGTCCCACCTGTTGGTCACACCCCCATACTTAGGGTGCTGACTTCCTGGGTGAGCTGTACATACATTGCGATGTCCTGCCTGGCCTTGCTTTGCATTTCCTGACAGCCATGAGTGTCCTGTCCTGGCCTTGCTGTTGCTTCTTGTTGGTGAAATGCCCATTCATGTTGTTAGCTGGGTTCTTTTCCTTAATGAGTTGTAGGGTTTTTATATATCAGATATAAATCCCCTGTGAGTTGTGTGTATTAAAAAATCTAATTTGCTTGATTCTTTGTAATTTCCTTATAGTTTTTCCCCTCCAAGGAGCAGAAGTCCTTAATTTTAACATAGTTATCACTCTTTCTCTTCATGGCTAGGTATTTAGTGCTGGGTGGGATTCCATTCCTCCTTCTCTTTGGCTTTTTGATGGGATCTCTAGCTTTGCCCCAGGGCCTAAGTAAGGAAGGCCCCAGAAGACCCCAGAGTCCTTTGCGTGTGAATTCACTTTTCTCTATGAACCCATTAACTTATTCTCAGGTGATTT
Source organism: Sciurus carolinensis (assembly GCF_902686445.1). Classification (NCBI taxonomy): domain Eukaryota; kingdom Metazoa; phylum Chordata; class Mammalia; order Rodentia; family Sciuridae; genus Sciurus; species Sciurus carolinensis. The sequence goes on from NW_025920116.1 coordinate 653,440, forward strand.
TCTAGCAGGAATGAGGTTCCTCTCTGAGCCTGCCTTCCATCTTGGTGGCATGTGTTTCTAGATGTCACTTTCTTCTGAAAGGCCCCCAGTTCTGGTCCACAGTGCTGATGCTCTGTGGCATAGAGGAGACTGTGGATGGGGACAGTGCCATCAGCAGTCTCAGGTCACTAGGGCCCCAGGAGCTCCAGTCTAGGGCAGCAGCTCAGCCTCTGCAGTTCTTACCTACCAGGAACCCAGGTAGGATGTCCTGTGGAGCAGTAGTGCCAAATTCAGAGAAGAGGCTGGGTCTGGGGTGTGTTGAGGGGGCCACTCAATGAACTAGTGGTTGGAAGGATTTTATCCCTGAGACCTGGAATTCACCCGCTGGAGTTAATAATGCACTTGTCTCTGGCAGGCTCAGTGAAGATGAATTAGTGAGGTGCTGGGTGGGGTCAGTGAGGTACGAGTGGGGCAGGCCCCCGAGGAAGTGAGTGCAGCAGGGAGCAGGTGCAGCTTGGAGCAGGTTCTGGAGGAGGAGGTGCCCACTGTGAAATAGTCCCTCCTGCTTCTGCTGGCCAAATGTCACCAAGCCCCCAGGCTAGCAGCCAGGTGGGTAGCTGTCCCTGAATGCCAGTGCTGAAACTGGACAGCTTCTGGGTCTGGGCTTGGGTTCTTGCACTGTGGCATCTTATCCACAGGTCCTGCTCTTCATGTGGTGCCGGCCACTTCAGAGAAGATGTGTGCCTGCCTGCCTCCCGCCAGCACCCACTGCTGCACCTGTGCTCTGCCCACCCCCACTCCCTCCAAGCAGAGAGCTTGGAGGGTGATCCGATGCTGTCCTTGGAGCAGAGGCTGCTCAGGTGGCCAAAGTTTGCCAAGAACGATAAGGAAGTCTTTTCCTGGCCTGGAGGCTTCCTGCAGGAAGTCTGATGGGGTGGGGATGAGGAGAAGGCAGAGGAAAAGGGACCCAGGGTCAGGGAAGCTGGGACTGTGGCTAACCAGGGTCAGTCTGCCTCAGGCACAACAGCAGGCACAGTTTTGTGGGTCATCAGAGACCCTAAGATGCAGTGGGAGTCCTGAGGGTGTCTGGAGTTCCTCTTGCCAGCCTCTGCCATAGCTTGGTGGGTAGGGAGCATCTATCAGGATCACTGCCCTAGCCCAGCTGCAGGTTAGAGGAAGTGGTGTTTGGCAAAGGTCCTCGGCCGATCCTCCTGTCTGATTGGGCAGGGTCTGGGCCAGAGAGTGTGCTTTTGTTACTGCTCCCTGGAGGAGAGGATCGTGCTCCTGGTAGCCCAGCAAAACACCCAGGGGATCATCCTGCTGGAGAGAAGCAGAGAGCTCAAGAATCTTTGAGAGGCAGGGACTTCTCATTCTCAACCTCCACCCTATCCTTACATGCCCAGAGCATGCCAGCCTTCTGGCTGCTCCCTAGAACCTGGGATGGCTGCTATTGCCCATCCCAGGGCCCAGGCAGTGACTACACTTGGGAGACCCTGGAGAAGATGCCCAGACTTGACGATGCCTCTGCTGCTATCCCATCACAACTCATGATGCACCTGTGTGTAAACATGTATGCACACACGCACACCCACACACACGTCCCTACACACAGGGCACATGCACGAACATGCTCAGGCAGCCTCCATGCACACACTCACATGCACACATGTGCAAATGCATGTTCTCACACTTGCATGTGGTACCTTGTGCACGACCCCATACACACATGCACACACACCGCCCCCACAGTCCACAGAGAACCGGTATCTTTTCCCTAAGCCTTCACTTCCTGACAGGCTCCTGCTGATCTAAACTCCCAGAGGCAGGGTCTCCAGGAAGCGGTCACCTCTCTGACTTACCCAAAGCTGTGGGATGCCCTGGCCTGGGTCCCCTGTGGGGTGTAAGTGTGAATGAGAGATCTTGCTCAGACAGGGCAGAGTGGTGCAAACAGCTCAGCCCCCTCCGCGGATAGCCTTAGTAAGATACTTTCTAAATCTGTTACCAGGTGCAATTGAAACACAAGGAAAAGTTTTTAATAATAAGAACAGAGCTGCCTTCCCCAGGGGAATTCTCCGGTTAGGTCTACAAGATCAACTGGGCCCTGAGCCTGGGCTGCAGCAGGACACCCTGAGGGCCTTGGACACAGTCATGTTGGGCCCCTCTCTTGGCCTCTCTGATTTAGCAGATGTGGGGGTTGATATGTTAATGACCCCCAGGTGATTACAATGAACACCGGAGAGTCGAGGGTGGAAGAGCCGGAGGCTGGGGTTTTCTTGGCAATCTCCCCTTTACACCATCTGGCTGGCTGTGGGGTTGGGACACTGTGGAATATGAACTGGTCTGCATGATGGGTGCAAAGGAACTGTCCTTATGTCCCTGGTGCAGGGCCTGCAGGGTGGGACTATAGCCTGGGGTGCAGCTCAGGCCTAAAAGATTTGCAGAGTGAGGATTCCTCATGCATCCTCTGCACTCCTGAGGCTCCCAGAATGCCCTTGGTGGCAGGAGCTGTGGGCCGCTGGGAGTGAGGTAAGTGCAAGGAGGGTGGGCCAAGGAGGCCCCGTTGGAGGTGGCCCAACTGGGGGAGTCTCTTGTGCGTCCTTCCCAAGGGGATTGGGAGCGACCTGCTGGCCTGGAGTGAACTCCCTGCCATGCTCTCTTGAATACACAATGCTTTCTTCCTTTTTTAAAGGAGGGATATATGTCCCCATAGTTGGAGGGTGTTATGGGGTGCAACTTAAGAACAGACCAATCACCACTGAGAAGTCCAAATTTGAGAGTCTTTATTAAGCTGGCCAGCTGACTATCTCACACAATGCCCACAAAAATGGCTATTGGGAGAACAGCCCCGATCACAGGGTTGTAGGGGTTCTTATACCAAAAATCACATCAATCATAAGTGTCTGTTGCTATGATTTGAAATTACACATTAACATCATGAGATCATTGACAGAGGGGGAAGTGGGTCAAAATGACCCTTATCTAGGTACAAACTAAAGAATGGTTACTAACATCCACACAATCACTGTTTACATGGTACATTGTTTAGGAGCAAAAGGAGTCAAAAGAGAGCAATTCTTTACTACATAGGAGTTGCCATTGTATATTACTAAACATGTCACACCAAGTAACTGATGATGGGCACAGAGGCAGGGTGTTCCCATGGGAGAAGCTTATTTCCTAAATAACATGGAGTCTCAGAGCAAAATGGAGTCTTTTTAGTCATTTCCCTTAGAGTCTGGCCTATAACATTCTCATGGAGCCAGATCTGTCAGCCCATCACAGAGGGGAGGGAAGCAGAGGTGAGGCCAGGGCAGAGGCTAAGCTGTGAAGGCCTCAGCACCTTCTCTGCCAGGGCCACCTTGATGCTAAATCAGTGTGGGCTTCTCCTGGTATGGGAGACCTAAACCCAGCACGACCTGCATGTGACTCCCCAGGACTGCTGCAGCGGAGACTGTGATGGAGGTCATGCTTTCACCCTTCTGGAGGCCAGAAGCCTGAGGTCTAGGCTAGCAGGGCTCCATCTGAGACTCCAGGGAAGGGTCTGCATCTGGCTCTCTCCTGGTTCCTGGTGGTCATCTGGCATGCTTTGGTGTTCCTTGTCTGGTTGATGTCCCAAGCTGATCTCTGCCCTCATCTCTGCCAGGCCTCCCTGTGTGCAGGTTGGTATCCAAACTTCCCCTGTTAGGTGGACATTGGGCCCCTCAGGCCCTGATTTTAGTTTGAATACTTTGTAAAGATTCATCTCCAGCTGGCTGTGGTGACTCACACCTGTAGTCCCAGTGGTTCAGGAGGCTAAGGCAGGAGGACCGTGAGTTCAAAGCCAACCTCAGCAAAAGTGAGGCACTAAGCAACTCAGTGAGACCCTGTCTCTAAATAAAATACAAAATAGAGCTGGGAAGGTGGCTCTGTGATTGAGTGCCCCTGAGTTTAATCCCCAGTAGAGAGAGAGAGAGAGAGAGATTCATCGCCAAATAGTTCCACTGAAGAACCAGGGGTTAGGACTTCAAATATGAATGGGGGAGCAATGCATCCCATAAGAAGATGGTGACCATTTCGCCTGGGCAGAGAGACCACAGAACACCCACGGGGCCTGTAGGAAGTTGGGAGCAGGCTGTCTAGGAGCAGCACAGGCTGACTTGAAATAGATCAGCGGAAGCAAATGTCCTCCAGTTCTGAGTCTCAGCCTCTGCAACAGAGGTATCACCCTTGGCTGGTGATGACCCATGTGGGAAGACAGCAGAACAGAGACATGACTTGTACATTTGTTGTCGCGTTTTCACAGATGTTCACTGCAGATGTCTTGGCCATGACTAAGCACCCAGGCTGGACGCTGAGCAACTTTCTCTGTTCTTTCTGTTTTGGCGTTTTAATTAAGCAGCTCACTGGAGTGATGTCTGGGCGCAGCAGGGAATCCACGTCTGGCTCTGCTGCTACAAGGTGTCGGGGCGAGGGAATGGTATGCAGGAAGATGCCCTCTGCAGGGATGTCCCACATGCCTGGCCAGTGGGCAGGTGGAGGGTGCTCAGCAGGGACTCCATCCACCCACTGCTGCCCAAGTTGAGGTTCCAATGCCAGGATCCACAGGGGCACTGGAGAGGGAAGTCTTCCCTTCCTTGGGTGCAGAGAATCAGCTGTGCTCATCAGTTTCATCTGCATAATTTCAGGCATCATTAATCGTACATGGCATGAGAAAAAATGATGGGGCTCTTCATCCTTGAGTGAAATTGGGTTTAGTAGAAAATTAGTTGACTTAACTGGCAAATGATGAAAGTTGGAGAGGAGGATGTTTAAACGAGGAGCCGAGAAGGGGACCCTGGGCTGTCCAGTGGGGGCCAGGCTGGCCACTGGTCTCTAGCTTGGCATGTTTATTCAGGGGAAATACCTGGCAGGGTCCCCGGGAATGGCAGTGATGGGGACCACACCTTGTTCCTCCAGGCAGCACAGTTGAACCAGCAGGAGCAGCTTTGAGGTTTGAATCTGGTCAGTTCCAACTGTGACTGACTCCCACCCGTCTGAGCTGGGGCAAAGCTGACCCAGCTGCTGCTGGCCAGTTGGAGCTGATCAGGACCAGACTGAAGTGGGCTGCTCCAGCCAGCCACTGGGAAGTCCTGCCTATCTCAGGGGTTCTGTGGGGTCAGTGTGTCCCTGGAATTCATGTGTTGGAGGCTTAGTCCCCAGAGTTGGATGCTAATGGCATTTGGAATCCATTAGGTCAGCTTTCCTCTCAGTGGCCAAAACATCTGATATCAGCACCTTGAAGGAGGAAAAGTTTATTTTGGCTCATGGTTTCAGAGGTTTCAGTCCCTGGTTAGCAGGTGCCGTTGCTGGGGGCTGAGGTGAGATGGAACATCAAAGCAGAATAGCATGGCAGAGGGGAGCTGTCCCTGGACAGAGGGTCAGGGGGCAAGGGACCTGGACATGCTCCAGTGACAACTTCCTCCAGCTATGTCCCCCTCCCAGTAATGCATTGTCAATGGATTAATCCATCAAACTGATGAATTCACTGATGAGGTCAGAGCCCTCCTTCTCTGATCAGGGCCTATGAGCCCCACCTCTGGGGATTATGCTCACCAATCTGGAGCTTAGCGGGAGGTGATTAGGATGGATGGGAACCTGTGGGCGGGGCCCAAGAGGATGGCTGTATCGGTGGAAGAGAGGCCCCTTAGCATACTCACTCTGTCCTGTCACATGATACTCCCTCCTGTCATGGTGGAAGGCCCCTGACTGGTGCCAAGGAGATGCCATCAGCATGCTCCTAGACTTCCATACTCCAGAACTGTGAGTTAGAGAAACCTCTCTTCTTTCTATGATCACCTGGTCTGTGGTATTCAGTTATAGCAACAGAAAATGGACCAACAGGGATGGGGGCAGAAGAGAAAGCACTGGGGTCCATGTGGAAGACCTTGAGTCAGCTTCAAGCATGTGATATGGCAGTGCCCCATGGCAGCAGGAGGGTGCTGGGCCAGGGCTCAGGGAGGTGTGGAGTGCAGAGGGAACCTTGGAAGTTGAGCTCAAGTGTCAACAAACAACCAAGTGGAAGGGAGGCCAGAGAGCAAAGCCTGGAAACCCACACTCCCAGGCTGAGAGGCAGAGGCCAAGAGGCAAAGCAGAGGGTTGGGACATGGACTCCAGAGAAGATGCTTCTAGGAAGCACTGGAGTCAAAGATCTCTGAGCACTTTGTAGGAATTCATTTTAATTAGGCCCTTCCCACACAGAGAGAAAGAGAGAGAGAATAGTTTGTTCCAGAATTTGAGCAGTACCTGGAGAGATTATTTCTAGCCCTAGACCAAGGGCACACAGAGATATAAAAACCACGTAAGTTTTAGCTTAGAAGGGATCAGGAGGTTTGTCTGAACAACACATTATGGCAGTGGAGGTGAACACAGGAGGGTTCAGTGTCTGGTGCAAGGTCACCAGCAGATGCCTGTGTGCCTGGGGGAGCCAGGGTTTTCTCCTCTGCCTCAGAATTCAGCCTGCTGGTCCCTGGGAGGGCTTCTCTCCCCCCTGGGGTAGATTTTCTCCTCCTCCCTCCTCCCATTTTCCCATCCAACAGTTTGATCTTTTAGCAGAAAGCTGCTAACTTTGACAAGGTAATTGTTCCTAGAATCTTCGGTGTTTATAAATTGCTACTAGAGTAGGGGGGAGGGGATTCTTAAAGGGAATTCCAGGAAACCATGCTACTGAATCCAGCTGACCCGGAGGAAAGAATTGAGCTGTTAGAGGACAGAGTGTGAAGGACCTAGGACCCTGAATGGGAAGGAAGTGAGCAACAGGACATGGTCCTATGACCTCTGCTTTTCCAACAAGGGCCTATGAAGCCACTTGTATCCCTGTTAGGTTGGTGAGGCAGCCCTGAACAGGTGGACAGGAAAGGGACATATGCATGTTAGAAGTCCACGAGTCACAAAACTAAGGCCACAGGAGTCTTATCAGACAGGCAAACATTCATAAAATGGGGGTGGGGTGGCCAATACTCTCTAACCCATAGGTAATGATAACTCTTTAAGGAAACCATTACTTGAAATCACAGTGGATCTTGTCCAAGCAGACAAACTTCTGAAACATGCAACTCTCCCTCAGGCACAGTTAACAATAATCTCAAAGGAACTAGTGGTCCCAGGCCATGTCACCACTATCCCTTACCACTAAAACTATGTCACAACCACCCCTGTGATGGGGTCATCACAACCCTCATGTAGGAAATGCACTAAAGGATAGACCAAGGGATAACTAGCCACTTAAGGGGATACAAGAGAATAGAATGAGGACAAAGGAACTCAAACCCTGTAAAAACCCCCAGTTCTATCAGGGCCTTGCTGTTCTCTTTGGAGATGGTCCAGGATACTCAGAACCTGTACTTCTCACTTGTCTTTCTATTTTGTTCAGATAAACTCTTGCCTGCTACTGTGTGTGACTCCTGTGAAGTCCTTCCTGCAAGATTGCAAGACTGGAAGTGGAGAACATCTGCAGTGTCTTGGGCTCCATGGCAGGTCTCCTTCCCTGTTCAGTAGCCCTGGGACTGCCCTTCAGCTTTGCTAAGAAACAGGGAGGGTAATTAGATGAGTGAAGGCCACCATTTCCTGGGTACTGGGAAATGGGTCACCTCTCGAGTGTCACGGCACCCTCTGAGAAGTCCAATTATTCTCCTTGTTTTTGATGCAAGACAACCAAGCTTTAGAAAGATTGGCTCAATCTTCCCTGGGGTCTGGCTCACTCTCCTGCCCAGGTGTGTTGCTCAGGTACACTTACCACTGCGGACAAAAAGATGACGACTTCCTTCCTACCTTTCTGGTTTTGACCCTCTCCATGTGGCACATCTATCCTGGTTTGTACTCCAAGAATTTTTATTTGCTTTTAACTTTCCAAAAACAATGTGTGAATTCATGTGTCCATGCCTTTGTGTTTGCTGTTCATTTTGCTTCAAGTCTTTTAAGAAAAAAAATCAGAACTCAGAACTAAATTAAAAAGATGATTGTAGGGCCCCTTATGGCCATGGTAGGACAGTGGTCAGGACTCAAGAGCCTGCAGGCCAAATCCAGCCAACCACCTATTTTGTATATAGAGTTTTATTTAAACAGCACATCCACTCATTATAATATTGTCTAGGACTGAGTTTGCACTACAGTGGCTGAACTGAGTAGTTAATATACACATCTTACTGTCCACAGAGTTTAAAATATTTACTGTGTGGGCCTTAACAGAAACAGTTTCCTACCACTGTTCTAGGGGGACTTTACTGCTTTTGATTTACTATTTACTATTGACCAGGTATTTTGTACTAGGCCCTGTTTGTTAAGGTGAACACTGAACTGACAGTTCTGACAAAGAGAAATGCTGGCAGAAAGGGACCTGAAGAGTTAGGTTTCTGTTGCCCTGCAAGGTCACCCGGCTCTGCTGCTGAGTAAGCTGTCTTCCCGACATGCCTTTGTATTACACACTATGTAAAATTCCAATCCTCATGTTCTCTTGTTTACTGATATTTGTTCATCCTACTGATTCTCTCATGAAAAACATTATAAAGCATGATGTCTGCCACTTACACACACATGCTGAAATGCACACATATTTTGAGAATTTTATTTTGACAAGTTCTTTCATCTACTTTCCATGACACTTCACGACTTTGCTGGTTGTCCCCTTCTCTGGGATGTCTTCCCTGAGGACATTACTCCATCCTGTCCTTGTTACTGGACACTCTCTCTGCACCTGAAGGAGTCTGAGCACCTTCTCACTAGCACTGAGTCCCAGTTTTTGAGCAAACATGGGTCTGAGAGGAGAAGGAGCTTGGGTGTGTACAGAGGTGGGGGTGGGGACTGGTGCCGAGGGGTCAAGGACCCCTTTGAAACACCAAAGTGGACTTTTGACCACTATACTCCTGACTTTCTTCATCTCAAGCACCTAACCTCTAACTCTTCAGAACTCTCCAGAGCCCAGGGCTCCAATGGTCCTGGAAAAGCTTTGTGTTGGAGTTAGAAATTGGTTCCTGGCCTTTTAGTCTCTACATAATATACATCTGCATTTGCAAGTTCATTTTGCATGAATGAAAATCTCTAGCAGTTATTATCTTCTAAGATTAGCGTGAATTTCTGGCAGGGAGTGTTCTGGCATCATTTAAGAAAGACTTAGTGTTCAGGCCTGTTCTCCTTTCAGCTGTTTAAATTATTATTCATTCTGCCCATCCCAACCCCAACTTGACACCAAGAACTGCTTGCTGTCACAGCCAACTCCTTTCTTGTGAGTAGTGCAGAGTGCATTGAATAGCAAAAGAGGTTCATTAGCCCTCAGTCTCCACCCAATTGCTGACTCTTCTTTCTGAACTTCAGACAAAGTTTCAAAAAATGTCATTCAAATGATCCCTTCAGTCTATGAGAGATGTCAATAGGGTGAGAGGTGGGAAAATTGGAGAAGGTCTTGGAGAGAGATACCATGATGTGCTTGTTCTCTGTTCTAAGTGCTGGTTCTCTGTTCTAAAGTCAACCATCAGCACAGTGATGGGGGAAAGCGTGAATATTCACTTCCAATGGCAGGCATTTTCAGTTTTGTTAGAGAAGGAAGCCTGAACTAAGGTAGAAAATAACAAAGGATGAATAGGTGTTTGTTGCATTGATTCCAACTCCTGTCACCTTTCAGTTAGATTCAAATGTCTGAGAACCACTTTAAAAACTTTGCAGATTCACAGATTTCAGGTCTGGTCATTCCCACCCTCATGACTCACTCAGTACTGCCACTGTAGACTGGACCCCCACTGGAATGCCATCTACAACTTCCTTGGAGAATTTATAGGCCATAGAGAAAGCAACTAACAAATATTTCTTGCATATATGTGTGAATTATTCCTGTTCCCAAAGGATTTCCATTTACAAAGGGAACATGAGCTTTTTTGCCTACACTAAATTCCATCTGCACAATCTACAAGTAATTGGATCCTGACTCCATGACAAGGTAGACCACACACCCATGGCATCAAGTGAGGAAAACAGTTCCACCACAGTAATGATGGACAACCAATCTTGACAGAATCACTTGGAGACTATTTGTGCCAGAATGAAGGGTCTGGGAGGTTAGGGGATAGGCTGGCTGAGTTGCCTGGAACACACCTGTGCCTGGGCACATGGGCACGTGGGCACATGGGCATGTGTCATTAACATACGGAGTCATCTTGGAAGGGATTCCCACCAGCACTAGGTAGGGCAGCAAGGATGCCCTCATGCCTTAGGTAGACTGGAGTGTTATGTACATGGCCTGACATGGGGCATAATATAGAGCTTTCATTTGAAATTATGTCCCCTCACCTGCTATAGAGCACTATCTTCCTATAACAGGGAAAAGTCATTCAGTCCTCAGAAACAATTTCTCAGAGAGAAGAAAAACAATAAGACTCATGCTCAGATGCCCATGACTGACAGAAGATCCTTTCTGGAGGCAGATGGACTGGTACTGATGTGGGTGGAGGGGAAGAGGGCCCTGACCTGGGTACCAAGACAGAAAGGAGAAAGCGAGGCAATGGAAGGTAGTATTTGCTGATCGACCCTAAATTAGAGCAAGAGAAATTCCTTTGAACTTGAAACAGTTGTTTTAATGGTTTAAAAACTTTTTTGGGGGGAGCCAGTACACAGATAAATGAACTACAGAATTCAGCCCATCCAAGCTCATAGAACTAGACTGAAACTTTTCATTTGTATTGGAGAGTTTAAATTAAAAAAAATATAGAACCACAATCTACCTTGGTCATTACTGTTTTAGCAGTGGGGGAAGAATACTTCTGAGAATCAAAGTTCTAGAACTTGACCACAACTGGTCAGTATGGCATGTCTTGGAGACACAGCCAAGCCTTTCTACCCAGGTGTAAACCAATGCTAATTCATCAAAGCAGTCTTCCTACTGAACCAATAATAAGCCTCAGACTCTTTCAACTCTGTTCTCCAGGCTGCCAGAACTATTGACTGGACTGAGCTCTTGGGTCCAAATCTATTTTCCTTTCTTAGTCAAAAATAATAAAGAGGTTCCACATGTGAATTCTTCAAAAAGTTTCCATCTCTATGCTTTTTTATATTTTTTAATCCCCCTGAAGAGGCAATTTAGGATAGGGTATTTGAGTAGATGTTCAGTAGACCTGTGAGTATTTGATGAAAATTCATGTGAAAGCAGGAACATGCAATTGACCTACTAACAACAGTTCCTGAGAGTAAGGTGAAAGATGCTTTGCCTGGAGATCATAAAAGTACGTTTGCTATGATTGCTCCTTCTCTGTTGCCTCTGGAAAAAATGAGATCCACTGAGGACTTATCCACACAGAGTTCCACCATGTTTAGCAAGAAGGAAATGCAATCTGGACCTGGAGTGAGTTCTCAGGGAAGATAGCCCAGAGGATGTGGCCACTGACTGGAATCTCAGAGGATGAGGATTTAGGGATCAGGGTAGTCTGACACTGAAGGGGAAGGTGTTTCAGGTAGAGGAGAAGGCATAGCAAAGGCCCAGAGACCAGAAAGAGCATGTTGTTCAGGAAGTATTCCTACTCCTGCCCCTCCTCCTGGAGGAGGAGACTCCTGGGTAGAGTCTCCTGGCATGCGACTTGACCTTGGACTGGGAATATGACATGTCTGGGCCATTGTCATGTTATTGGACAAGATGTGAACAGAGACTTAATATATGCTTGTGTAGTCAGGCGTAGGCTCCTCCCTGTTTCCAGTGTACTATGTCTAGGAAAGTTCCAGACCCAACAACAATGAAGTATGTGTAAAGCAGACATGGACTCAACCTCAGTTGAGCTCAGCCCAAACAGCAGGAACTCTCAATTTAGAAAAAGAATCATATGAACTTGATGTAAGCACCAGAACTTGGATGCATATGAGAGCTAAATCCAAATCCATATACTAATTATCTTTTTCCTAGAACTTCCAGGCTTAAGAAAAATCTCTTGAGCCTTTACGTCAGATAATATTGGGTACAATAAGAAAAATGCCAGTTACTGAGATTGGCAACATTTATTTGGTAATGACTTATTAAGCATCCAGTATGTATGCTGCATTGGCAGATCCTGGAAGACAAAAGTTGCCTCTTAGAGATGATTTTTAAAAGATACAGACTTATGTGTAACTTTCTTCAAGTGCACTAGCACCACAAATCTTAACCTCATGGTAACCAGTGTTGAAACAGGCTTTCCTAGGGTGAAATGGAGTTAGCTGTTCTTAGGATCCCTAGATGTGAGAATGAAAATGTTCCAAGAGCCACTGAGGCTATTCAGAGGGAACGTACCAAACCAAACACCAGCACCTGCTGTGGTAGCAGAACGGAGGTTGATTTTCATTTTAACCTCTCCAGGCTCCATGGGGGATCCTCTGTGGTAAACAGAAGCAGAGCAGAGAGCCCAGAAGAGCAGGGCCAAGGGGTGGGGTGAAGAAAGATAATGTTAGGAGGGAACTGGGTCAGATGTCACAGCAACATATCTTCTCCCATGTGCTTTTTGTACAGGTGACTTTGTCCCTCCTTCTCCTGGGAGGGCTTGAGACTGCAGCAGAAGCCAGGATGTTTCTAGAGCTTCATTATAAAAGGCAAAGCAGTTCCCTCTGGCTCTCTTGTGACACCTGCCTTTGAAGCCCTGAGATCCTTGGATGTGTTGGAGGGCCAGGAGGCAGCCCTACTGTGGGGGAAGCCCAGACCATATGGAGGGGCCATCAGCCCCAGCTTAGCTCAGATGGCAGCACCCAGAGTCAACTGTCAGACCTGGAGTGAAGATGGCTCTAGGTGACTCTCCCTCCCAGGTGCCAGTTCCCAGCCTTGCTGCAATTCTAGAGAGGGCACCAAACAGTCAGATGTGGGGACAAGTTGACCTGTTGTGTTCCTTCTAATCTACAGAATCCAGAAATAATGGCTGCTTTGTCTCAGTAAGTTGGGGGTTGTCAGCTCTTTTGCTGTAACCAAAAGACCTGACAAGAACAATTTTATAGGAGGACAAGTTTATTTTGGGTCTCATGGTTTCAGAGATTTCAGTCCATATACAGTCAGCTCCATTGCTCTGGGTCCTGGGGTGAGGCAGAACATCATGGCAGAGGGGCATGGTGGAGGAAAGGGTTCAGGACATGGTACAGGGGGCGGGGGAGAGAGAGAGAGAGAGAGAGGGAGCTCCTCTCACCATAGATTAAACATAAACCCCAAAAGGCACACACCCAGTGACCTACCTCCTCCAGACACACCCCACCTGCCTATAGTCACAACCCAGTTAATTACTATCAGAGGAGTAATGCACTGATTAATTTAAGGCTCTCATAATCCAATCATTTCACCTCTTAATTCTTGTGCTGTCTCACACATGAGCTTCTCGGGAACACCTCACACCTAAACCATAATAGGGTGCTTAGGCACACAGCAGTAGATATGGGGAACAGGATCACTGTGGCCTCTGCTTTGTCATTTCTTCTCATCCTGGGTAGTCAATGGTTAGCAGGGTATCTGCCCTCTGCAGGCAGGAAGTGTCCCTATTGTCCAATCCTGAGTCAGAGACTAACATGTGACAGAGGTGTGGGTCTGTTTCATCCTATAGATTTGGGAAGACACTCAACTTTTTAGAACAGTGGTTCACAGCAGAGGTTGATTTTTGTACCCCAAGTAAAATTGGGCAGTGTCTGGAGATATTTTTGATTGCCTCAGCTTGGGGGACTTTCATGACTGTCATCTAGCAGCCAGGGGCCAGGAATGCTGCTAACCATCCTGCAACCTCAGGATGCCGCTACAACAAAAAGCCCTAGTTCACAATGTCAGCAGTGTTGAGGTTCAGAAACTCTCCTTTAGAGGACTGAAAATACTCAGAGCTGGGTCATTTGCTAAGAATGTTCCACTTCACAGAGGAATGTCACCAGGGCCAGGAAGACAGAGCTATGACAAGCTATGATAGAAGACTCTTTTTCTTCTCTTTCTGGTATTAAATAAACAAAGCAGCATCTGCAGACCATGTGTTCTCAGGTGCCCAGTCTCCCCAGCACCCCTCTGAACTTGCCTTCTGTGACAAACTCTAAAGCAGAATAATTAGCCACCTGCTGTTAGATACTCTGGAGAATTCCTTCTTTTGGAGAAAAACAATATATATATATATATATATATATATATATATATATATATTATTTTAAGGATAGTGAATTGAAGGACAGTGTCTATGCAGGTGGCCAGGAAGCTGCATCTGTAGTGAGAGTTATGTACTTCCAATGCATCACTTACTAGCTTCCTTGTCAAGAAGCCATTGGGGATGGGTGTCCTGCTGCTATTCACATGTTCAACCCTCCAATAATTGAACTCAGTGTGCCTGGCCCTGTACTGGGTGCTGGGTGTTAGAGTGGAAGGAGATGCTAGGGAGACTGTCCTCCAAATCCCTAGGGTGTTTCCAGGTGGCTATACAATAATGCCCTTCAACAAGATTTATGCGGTTTACCTTCAGCAGTAAGGAGAAAGTGCGGGTGAAAGTCCCCTTCAGTTTTACAGTGAGGGCAGAGCCAGGGCTGATTTATGGACCTGCTCAGGGGTGCCAGCAAAAGTGAGGAGGATGCACCCTCTGCTAGCCAGGCAGCATGGAGCCCAGGTCAGTAGGAACCTAGGCCAGTGTCCACACAGATTCCCAGCAGACTTCTGGAGCAGGGGCATGCATGTACCATGTTGAAGCCCATGCCAAAACAATCCACAAATAAAGGACAGAGGTCTTGTGAGATTTTGTCAATATTTTTTTCCAAAATGAAAAGAAATTTTTTTCTTCCCTTCACATAATATGGAACAATAAAGAACAAAAGAGTAGCATATGGAAAAGGCAAGGGAAAGTAACTTCCCTGTAGAGACACCTGACAAGCATGACCCCAGCCAGGTGATCAAAGTGGACGTCAGAAGTGACTTATAATTCAGGTGGCTCCAGGTGGTGTAATGAAAATGGCACTTGACCTCTGCAATCTTCCTCCCCAGACCCAGAACTCCAACCTCTATCATGAGCAACACAAAAGGCAAATCTCAGCTGAGGATTTTTTTTTTTTTTGGACTGGGGATGGAACTCAGGGGTGTGTAGCAAGTAAACCACGTCCCTAGCCCTTTTAATTTTTTATTTTAAGACTAGCTCTCACCAGGCTGGCCTTAAACTTGTGATCCTCCTGCCTCGGCTTCTTGAGTTGCTGAGATTACAGGTATGCACACCAGTGCATGGCTGGAGAACATTCTTTAAAAATATCTGACCATTTCCTCTTTGAAATTGTCAAGTTTATCAAAAACAAGGAAAGTCTTAGAAACTATCACAGCCAAGAAGAAGCATCTAAGGAGACATGGTGACTACATACAATGTAGTATCCTGAGTGAGATTCTGAATCAAAGGAGAATGTTAGCTAAAAACCAATAATAGTGTATCAATACTGGTTCTTTAATTGTATTAAATGTATCATAGTCATAACATTAAGCAAAGGATAAACTTGGAGTAGAATTTGTGGGAATTCTATGTGGTATCATTTGAAGTTTTTATGTAAATCTAAAACTTTTTTCAAAAAAAATAAGGATTTTTGAACAACAAAAAGACATGAAATCATCCATTATTTTGTCCATTCGGCAAAACTACTGTTACTAAGGTTTATTGTCTTTTTTCATGTTTATAATCACTCTATATGCATATGTGTATTATATATACATAAAACTGTATATATACATATAATTATTTATACATATACATACATGCAAACAGAATGATATATATTTGATATACAGTTCACATATATATCAAATACTATATATACCAAAAAGATATATAAAAATATATACATATATTTTTTAACTCAAAACAGAGTTATTCTATACTTAGTGATTTTAAACCTTTTACATTCTCTGTCTGTTCACTCTGATAAGCATAAGTTACCACCATGCTCCATATCCAAGAGTGTTAGTGTTTAGATATGAGGTGTCCCCCAAAAGTTCATTTAGGAGACAATGCAAAAATGCTCCATGGTGAAATCATTAGGTAATCAGAGCCTAAACCTAAACAGTGGATGAATGGGGTAATAACCATAGGCAGGTAGGATGTGACTGGAATAAGTAGGTCTCTGGGGTTTATTTTTGCCCCTGGTGAGCAGAGTGAGCTCTCTGCTTCCTGGTTGCCATGTCCTGAGCTGCCTTCCTCTGCCTCACCTTGGGCCCAGAGCAACTGAGTCAATTGACCATGGACTGAACCTCTGACACTGTGAACCAAAATGAACTTTTCCTCCTCTGAATTGTTCTTGTCAGGAATATTGTTCACAAAAAGACAAAGGTTGACTAAAATAAGGAAAAAGTGAAATAGACATAAGAAATACTTGAAGACTTCTGAAAGTCAGGAATACTTCATGGATTGGCCTGGGCCAACAAAAAAATGCATGTTTCAGGAGAACATCTGCTAAGCCAGAACCAGTTTAAGTGAGATGATAATAGATGCATTCATCAGAGGGGAGGCATGGAGAAGAGCCCAGTCCTGATCCACAGTGACACTCACCTCCACTGCAGAAACACCATCTCTTTCCATCTCACAGAAATACTGCACAATAGATCCAACTGTTCCCATTTTCAGGAAAGGAAACATGTTCTGTGGGATATCTGTGCCTTCTCCAAATCATACACCACTTAGTTGTATATGGTGAAGCAGCATCTACACACCCAAGTTCAACTCTAAGTCTTGGGCTCTTTCCTCTACATAATGCAGCATTGTTGCTTGGACCAGGTAAAACTTCAAGTTATATGAGTAACCACATCTGAGTCACTACAACAGCATTCATTAACTATGAAATGTGTAATTAATTGCTCTTGCACTCTTTGAATATCTGACTGGTTTATGTGGCTCTAGGTGCACCCAAACTTCTAAGCCTCTGTTTCAAGGTCCCCTCTGGCTCTGAAGAAGCACTATGCCAGACTGAATGGAAAGAATCTCAGGTCCCAGCCTCAGGGCTATAGTTCAATGGGTCCAGTTTGTGACTGGGAATTGGTTTCTTTTCAAGATTCCCAGGTAATACTGAGGCACATTCAGATTTGCAAACCACAGAGATAGTCTGTCCCTTCCAGCTCTAAGATGCTAAGAGCAATTGATTAGCAAATTAAATCCCAGTAATTACTCTTCACAAATCTCACTATAATTCCAGAGGGCCTCTTCTGGTCATCTTAATATCTTTTCCTTGGAGAAAAGGAACAAGGAGGGGGAGAGAGAGAAAAAGAGAGAACCCCACAGCCTGCCTATAGGACACTGGTCACCAGGACTGGACATTTGGGACATCAAAAAAGCATAAATGATCCAATTGGGAGGAACATCCCTATGATCTTTCAATCCAACCCCTCTGGTACAGACAAGGTACCAAAGTTCCAGGGGCCATATTCAAAGCTGAACTCTCCACCTCATGCACCAAGGAGCAGATGGCATGGCTGTTGGTCATGCCTGTGGATGCAGGGCAGCTTTGCTGAGATGAACCACTGCACAGTGTGACATATTTTCTCCTAATAGGGCAGCATAAGTGAGTCTCACTCTGGTGGCTAGTGCCTTCCTCTCTGCCCCCTGCCTCATTAGAGAAGATCCCATAAAGCCTGCCCCACTGTCAGGAAGAAACAAATAAACTTAGTGCATGTTAAATTAGGGTAGCAAGTGGCCAGGCCACAGGGGACAGGAGGGCACAGCATCTATTACTGAGCACTTCAGGCCTGGAGTAAGGTTGTCTACATCTCCCTTCTGTTCTCCAAGGTGTGTGTTCTCTGGTCTCAGGCAGGGAAAGTCCCCAGGGACCAGTGCCCAGGCCTATGCAGCAAGGGGCACTAGCATTTGCACAGTTATCAACCTCATAGGGTTCCCACAAATAAGGTCCCCACAAATACATTCCTCATAGTTCTACAAGGGCACCTCTCACAGATGGGGATTCATTATGCAGAGGTCTATATGAAAGGGGGAGGAAAACCAGGGCACATGCTACCCAGAGGCCTGAAGTTATAGCCTCTGCACCAGAGTCTCTGCTGGTCCTCTTAAATTCAGACCTGTGGATTCTATCTCAGATTCATTGAATTAGGAGCGCTGGAGGAAAAGCCTAGAAATCTTCATTCTCAAGAATTTGGGGTAGAGAGCCCAGGCTTTGCAGCCAGAGTGTCTGTGTTCCCAGCCCAGCCCTAAACCTGGCACTTCTGACCAACAGATCTGCTCTGTCTATAAAGTGAGCACCATGCTGGTGTCCACCTGAGAAACTGTACATTTTGGTTTATGGTGACTGCAAGATCCTCAGCAGCCCCCTTAGCCCATTGTCCAGGGAATGCACACAATCAAAGCCACTAGCAGTAAGTTCCCTGCAGCATAATTCACACAGAGCTGCAGCAAATGGTTCCATGAAAGAGAACACAACCCCTGTCCCCCAGGAGTTCAGATTTGAATACTTGGAAGCAGTTGGTTTTCAACAAAATCTTGGCAAATCTGCACTGCCTCTGATGCTCATGGAAGCTGGGTTCTGGGTGCTAGGCAGAGCATTAGTTCCCAGCCCCACTTCAGTTGGATGATGGTGGTACTCTGTACCTCACAGAGTTACAAAATCCAGATGCTGATCATCAGGAGCTCTGCCATGCTTGCTGTGTCTTTGGGGGAGGGGCCCTGAGAGGGGTTGGGCACACAGGCAGAGCCTGAGACACTAGGAAGGAGGAGGTCCAAGCCCCCCGGAATGGCTCTCAAGACCCTTCATGGTTCCTCCCTAGCTGAGGTCCAGCCTCATCTCCTCTTTGCCCTCCCTCATTCTGAGCTCCCCCAGAGAGCAAATCCTGTTTCTACCGCACTCTGTTTTGTGAGCTGGTTTCCACCTCTGCAGAATGGAGACATCAATATCAGTTCTCTGTGAACTGATGTTATAAGAATTCCATGATATAAGATGTTTAAAGCACCTCACTGGCACCTACCGCACCCAGTGGCAGCTATTAGGGGTCATCATGAGCTCATTCATCAGTGACCCCGCTCACAAGTGTTCAAGCCACAAAGTAGCTGCCCTTTGAAGATTCACTGATACTCAAAAGAGCAGTTTTGGACTCCTTCAACCTAGTTCTCCAGTTACTTCCAAAGCCCCAATGTGACACTGTAAAAGATTAGTTTAACTTAGACTCTGGTGTGGCCTGGAGCCCACAGTTCCCTGAGAAGAGCTATCCAGAGACTCCCATCCCTCCCACCACACACACACACACACACACACACACACACACGCACACACACACACGCACACACTCAAGCCTCGTATTATTTCATTTTTTCCACTCCTCTTGGAAAACTTGACTTTCCTACACTCATGGATCCCAAATTCCCAAATTATAGGTGTATGATTGAATTAATATCAGCACAGCAGGAGCTGCAGTCATCTGAAAAGATCCTTTTAAGTAATCCTATCCTCCCTTCTGTCTTTATTATGAATAATGGCAATCAGAGAGAAGTGCAGTCACCGAGGTTTCCACTCTGATTTATCCTGTCTTTAACTATGTTCAAGATGCTGGCTGTCTCAACCCAGGTGCAACCAGACTGAGGATCCTGTACCTCAGTGCGCTGCAGACCCAGGCTTGGTGGGGTGAGAGTCCCAGGATGGGGGTTACACTGAGCCCTTTGACTCAGGTCAGAGGAAAACCAGGCCAGATTTCATGGGGGTTTTCTTTGTTGTCCACATCATCTGAACAAGCATGCACAGCTCCAGTCTCTCCAATCACTTCTTCCCCACCTGCTGCCTGCCACGATCTCTTACATGTATGAGTACACGAATGGTATGAATCTATATCATGCATAACCATAGAAATGAAAAGATGTACCCCCATTTGTGTATGATGAATCAAAATGCAGTTTGTAAAAATAAAAAAAAATTTAAAAAAAGGAAAGAAATGCAGCCTGAAGGGGTTATATCTTTAACTACTGTCATCGTAGTGGTACATGATTCTTAAATGAGAAACGGTCTTGCATTTTGCCTCCATTTCTGGCCTCCAAATGGGTCACCAGCTCCAAAGGTCCTGGGTGGCCAGAGGCAGGCTCTGAGGCCTGTCCCAAACTTGGGTTTTAAGCAACTTACTACTCCCACAGTGAGAGACTTAGCAGGACTTGTCAACAGTTCCTCCCTAGCTGAGGTCCAGCCTCAGTGCAGATTCCCAGGCTGTTGAGTCCCCAGCAGGGTGACAGCCAAAATAATATGTGGTCAAGGTCAGGAGCCAGTCATTCTTTGGAGAAGGCAGCTTAGCCTCTCCTCTATGGCAATTGAGATCCTCTTGCTTGTGGCCATCTGCCCTGGAGACACAGACCCTGCATCAGCCTGCTCAGAAGTTTACCATGAATGGTAACAATGACAACACTTTCCTGAAGCTCTGAGATAAATTAAAGATGGATGCACAGGGTCAGCTTCCAGACTGCCCGCTCCAACTTCAGTCGGCTTGCTGGTTGATTCCCACACTTTCTCTCCAAGTTCTGCCCGTGGACACAGCCCAACCTCCAAGGCTCATCTGAACTTCGAATTTCTGTATCCACCACCCGCCTCAGCAAACACCCCAGCCATCCCTCAAAACTCCCTCCTCTGTGAAACTGCCTCTATTCCTGCCATTTAGTAACCCTTTTCTTGAACCCACATGGAGTGTCCCTCAGTGCTCAGCAGAACCTACTGCAGTTCTTCTCATCTAGGGCCTCCATTGTGCTTCTGAAGGGCTCCAGGGCAGGACACTGTGCTTCCATTTGTGCCTGTGCAGTCTAGCCTGGGGCAGGCACAGGGCAGGTCTTGCTGCTGGGGGCTCCCTGAGTAAGCACTGAGGCATGGATGTACAGGTGACACTCAACAGAAACCTGCTGGCGGCAGTCACAAATGAAGCCACCAGGTTGTACTCCATTTCAATGCTTCTGAGCTTCCTGCCTTGATTCAGCTTACATCCGTGGGGTGAGCCATCTCACAGTGGCTGGAAGGGGTGAGGGGTTTTGCTCATTCTAGAAAGCTCTTCTGTAATGGATGGTAAGCAATGGCTTCATGATCAGGCTCCTCCCCTTGGGACAGCAGATGGGGTTATTCCAAGTGCACCTTAGTGGTCTACACCTCTATCACCATATAGCCCTCTTCCAGGAACAGGAGTATTTTCATTTCACAGATGAGGAAACTGAGGAAGTAAAGCAGCTATGTACTCAAGGTCCCCTGGAGAGTTAAGGTGAAGTTCCTGATTTTTTCTGTACCACAACCCCCCACCTGCCATGGCTTCATCCACAACACCAGTGTACTCTCCTTTATCAAAGTGACATACCATCCAGACATAAACTATATAGGTAATTTTTTCTTTTACATTTTTCATCCTCTATCTGAGCCTCAACAGCAGGCTGAATGCAGAGACACCAGTATTTCTGGGATTGGTGTTTCAGCCCTAACAGCTGTCTCTCCTGATCTTATTAACTCACAACCACATCTTTGCTTATAATAATAATTCAAAAATATCATCTGTCTCCTCCCTGCCCAGTACAGCAGTGGTCTTGGAGATGAATGAGGGTGATGCCTAGAGTGGCTGGGGTCCAAGGTGGCATAGAGAATCCCACAGGGAAGAGCAGGAAGGGAACTGGATATCTTGGGAGAGAAACCAGAGTGGGGTGCAGGTGGCACTGTAGTCAGACCATGGGGCTGAGACAGGGCAGATCTCCACCATTGTGCTGAGATGTCTGGGCCTTATATTTAGAGGGGTGAGGCAGGGTTCACAGGCTCCTCTAATGTTAGATCTGGGAGGACTCCCAGAGGGGATCCGGGCCACCCACTGATTTTAGAGATGGACACCCTGAGGCCCAGAGAGGGCATGTGACTTGTCAAAAGTCACATGGTAAATTATTGGCAAAGGGAATGGTTAATTATGGATCTGGCTCAGGAAGTCCACTGGTGGAAGTGGATTCACCTTCAGGGAGAAGCAGGAGGTGGGAGATGCCTTGTCCTGGAGCTGAGCATGTATGGAAGGGAGGAAGGAGGAGTGTATAGGGATACCCAGTGGAGAGACAGGCAGAGGGGACAGATTCCACACCCAGCCCCATGGTCTGTGCCAGGTACCTCCCACCATCTTGTCTCCTTTAATTGTCTTAAGAACCCAATAAGAAAAGGATCATAAGCTCCCCTGAGAAGGAGATTTAAGGTTCAGAGAATTTTGATAATTTACCTAAGCCTGGATGAACTTGGTTTTGAATAAAAGTCACTAAGACAACAAAAACACAATCTCGTTCTGCTCAGATGAACATCCCTAAAATTTTGCAAAGTCCTTCTGAGATCTGGAAGAGAAGGACAGGGTTGAACTCTCCCCCAGGGTCATGGCAGTCCATGGCAGCTTCTCCTCTCCTTCTACCTGTGCTTGTCTCCAGTGGAAGGGAAAAGGGAAGCTTCCCATAGACCTTCTCACCAGCAAAGACCATCAATGCCCCCCGGGAGATGTGCAGAGGAGAAAACCCAACAACCAATCCGAGAACAGGATCTGGATCTTGGGTAACACTAAATGACTTCCATTTCATATTTTATGGTAGGCATAATGATACAAGCTGCATTCTTCAGTATCCATTTGAAATGAAGGGACATTTATATTTTAGTGGCACCCCACCACATATTCCCCATGCTTGTTTTGCTGGGATCCTGCCATGAATACAGGAAGCCAGATGAAAGGTCATCAATCAGAAAGTGGAGCCTAACCCCATAAATATGACCCAGAGTGCTTACGCCCATAAAATCTGAGGAAGGCATTTGATTATTTTTATAAGGTTGAGCTGAATTTCTTTTTTAATTCAAGGTGCATGTCACATGTATTTATAAGCCAAGTCTTGATCCTTTTGCCAAGATAGGGGGGGATTGCTCTGTGAATATCTTTTACCTAGCACAGGAAGCAGACATGGGGAGGAGGCACCAACCAGGAGACTGGGTGGCAGAGCCCAGAATCAGCCATTTCTGTCTCATTAAGTATAAAGTCATAAGTCACAAGATAAAGGAGAGAGGAAACTTTGTAGGTGATCTATTTCAACCCATTGATGATACAAATGAGGGAAACTGAGGCCCCTAAAGACAAGGTAACTTAAAATCAGGTATCATACTGATGGAGGAATCGAGGATAGAATTTAGATCCTGACTCTTAGCCTAGTGCTCTTGAAAATCCTCCATCAACTCACTTCACTGGGAAACACTGGTAGAATGTCACAGAGAAGTTTATTGAACACATACTACGTGCCAGGTCGCTTTCAAACTTTTCCATGTATTAACTTATTAAATGCTCATAATGACTCTATCACAAAAGAATTTATTTTACATATGAGGAAATGGAGGTGAGGAGAAGGTAAGTAACATGGCCAACATTCCTCAAGGACAGAAGCAGGGCTTGACTCTAGACTTTGTCTCCAGAGTCCACAGTCTGACTGTCTGTTCTCATTAGAATTCTCCACATCCAGTGGTTGGGGGAAAGCCTCGCTACCCACCAACTGTCTGGAGAACTCTACTGTGAGGGAAACTCTCTATTCTATCACAGGAGTGCTGGGCTCCTGCAGGGCCTCTAGTTGAAGCAAAATTAGGGAAAAAAAGGGGTGAGATCCGTGGGAAAATACCCAATGCACGATTCCAAATAATCTGGTGATTGCATAATCCAGTGAAGAGGAACTCCAGAGGAGTAGTCTCTGGGGGCCAGGAAGCTCCGTGGACTCCTGGGTGGGGGTTGAGGCAGCCCTGGGTTTTGAAGAACGAACAGACTGCAGGGGACAGTTCCTGTGCTGATGATCTTGGTGTGTTGTCCTTCCCTGGAACCATGAGGCAGGTGCACAGAGAGACACAGTTGTTCACTTTCCAAGATGTCAGGGAATGTGTCTCCCTGGTCCACCTTCAGGAACTTTCTGGACTGGTATTTGTCAAGGTCGCCAACTCCCTTTTGGAGACATTCAGCCAGCAGCAACGCCAGGGTAGGTGGAAGAAGTCAAAATGACTGCCCCTAACAACTGTTGGAGCATCTCCCTGTGACTCCCATGAGCTTCTGGGAGACTCTTCATGTGACATGAGAGTACAAGTGGTGTGAGATGCTGGGACCCCAGGTCTCCCACCCCACAGCTCAGCTCTTAATCACTTTACATGTTGAGTTTCTAAGTTCTGTTTCATTGAAGAAATATCCCAGTGGCTAAATGTGTCTGAAAACTAGTTGGAAATATCACATTACACAAAATTCACCAGATGCCACAGTCTTTTAGGGATGAGTGACAAGGAAATAGTTATCGAGTGCCTGAAACTCATTTCAGCCAATCCCCACAAAATATTAGGAGGCAGGTTTTGCTGTTGCACTCACTTGATAGATGAGGAGTCTTAGGTCCAGGCAGGGGAGGTGACTTGCCCAGGATCACACAGCAGGATTGCACAGGACGGTCTCTGTTTTGACTCCAAAGCCTGTGTTGTCTTGAGTAGCCCAGGTTGCATGTCAAGAGACTTCCCCTAACTCCTTTTCCGGAAATTAGAGGACAGGTGTGTAGGAAGGTCCGTGAACAGTCCTCAGGAGACCTGCATGCCAAACCTGAGTCTGTCAGGCTGTGGATTATGACTAGATACCAGAAGGCTCCGGGTCCTTCTCCTGAACGGAGGTGCTTCATCAACAGCTGGTTGCTAGAGCAACGGGGGCAGGTTGTGAGTGTTTGGAGTTATTCCCCCTGTCACTGTCCTTCTGGAGAGAAGGATAATGACCATGTTGTGAAGAACAATAAGAGCATTTGTTACTACAGTGCCTGGGTGAGCCTCAGGTTTCAATTGGGTACCAGTAAGGTTGTCTTCAACTGTAAAGATTTCCAAGTTTCTCCCACAAGAATTTGCTCTGGTTCATTCCATGTGCATGGGAGAGAGAGAGAGAGAGAGAGAGAGAGAGAGAGAGAGAGAGAGTGTGTGTGTGTGTGTGTATGAGTGTGTGTGTGTGTGTGTGTGTGTGTTTGCGGGTCAGGCTTCTCTTTCCCATCCCTGTGGTTTCCAGCATTGTTTCAGTCATACTGACCTGTTTTCCAGAGCTACATACATAATCTTTAATGTGGTACATTTTTTTTCCTGTGCAATGGAAAATGTTTTCAGATTGCATTTTTCAAGATTCTTCAAGGCAAACGGTTTGTATTAATGTTAGCGATGGTGGATAAAAGGTCAGGTATAAAATATTTTACATCCAGGAAATTGACCTTTCACTCTAAAAAGAGATGTCTAAAGCAAGTTTGTTTATAGCAGTCACTTTGGTAAAATGTGTCACCAAATTGCACAAGTCACGGACAGCTCTGTCTGAAAGTGCTAGAGCAAAAAGAAAGCTTCTAGCCAGGTCCTCCACTTGTGTTCCTTGGGTTCCTATCTTTGGCATGATGTCATGATGTTCAGGACCCTGACCAACACCATGGCAGGTTCTACCCAGACGGTGGGGCAGTTTTTGGAGAACCCAGTCTCTCCTGTTCTCAGGTCTTTGGGAGAACCTCAGCTGGTGTCCTTGCATCTCCTAGCCACCAGGTTCTAACAGGCAAACTTCTGACTCCTTATCCCATCAGAACTACTTTTCTTCTATGAATCAGGAAAAACTGGTGTGATGAAATAAAATCATGTATGAGAAATGCCCAACCCATTCTAGGTTCCTGATTCCTTGATCTCATGGAAGAATTAGGTAACTCACAGTCTTGGATATATGCACAAATTTTGGGAACAATCCTCTCTGGAAGCTTTGGGCACAAGACATTCCAGGAAAAGAGATGAACTTTGCATTGGGGCTCTTTCCTTTCCCTGCCTCCCCAACTGCTCAGCAGAGCCATCCCTGTTGGGAGTCGACTGCCCATTCAGAAGAGACTGCTCACAGCAGCCCCAAGATCTATTCCTGATAAGAAAGTTTGTTTGGGAAACTTCAAGAAATTAGAGGCTATTGAAGGCTCAAAAGAATAATGCTATAATGGTGGCATTTCAGGTCCAGGACTCAGAGTTTGGATCTGAGTCATGGAGGGTGAGACTCTTACCCCTCTTCCCAGGCTGTTTTCTCTAACACTGTCGAGGGGCAGGACTGTAAAGAGCAGAAGAATACATTGGGCTTCTTAAAGGCTTTGCTCCTTGGTGTTCAAAGGTCAAGGTGTTGGGGGGGTTCATGAGACCACTGGTGATGGAGTAAACTCCTCCTCCCCTTCCATGCAGGCTGGCCCTCTGCCTGCTCCACGGTGCCTTCCCTGATGCACCTCGTGAAACGTCTCTGATCGGAGCTATCTTTAGCTCTTTAATCTCTTGGTAATCAATAGAAATCTTCTGAAAAGGATGCATGTCAATCCTCTTTAATTTGTCACAGATATTAACTGTGCTTTTCCAAATCATAAGCATTTTTTGGTGACACATTTGCTGTCCCTGAGGAATCTCCAACTAAATCTCTGTGGTGTCCCTTGCCACAGTATCACTTCCAGTTTATATAACCTGTTCTCAGGGCAAAGATGTCTTCTCCCTCATCGCCCACTTGTTTCAATAACTCTGTTTAAAGTGCATGAGATGCAGGGACTTTTGCACACAGTCTGGGCCACCTCTTCCCATTGATTTGGATGGAATAGAATGATATAAATATATGTGTAGATCCAAGCCAGGAAGGCATTTTCTGTGGTCAGGCTAAGCACCATTACTTTTCAAAACGGTTTTCTCCCTGTTAAGAGAGTAAACATGGAAATGGTAGAAATTTTGGAACGTTGCCAGAAAGGAAAGAAAAACCAATAGACTAGACTTCTGCAATCCTAGAGAAATGGCTGTCAAAATTTGTTCCACTTAGTTTTAGCAGATTTTTGCTTTACATGTGATTTTGTTTTGTTTGTATATTTGTTTTCCTTGGTGGAAATAATATGGCATATCTGCATCTCTGTATTACCCACTGAGTATTGTACAGAAATAGTTTTATAAGACAATCAAAATTATTTTTAATACTGTAGAAGTGGAAGAGTATGCCATTGATTATTCAGCCACTCTTCTATTATTAAACAAGTAAGCTACTTTCTTTTCCTTTAGAAATTATACTACAGGGGATAGCTTTCTGCATAAAGAATAAATATTGCTAAGCACAGCAATTTTTTAATTACTGAACTCTCCATCAACTACTTCTGGTTAGTAGTGACACTTTAGTGTAGGTCTACTGTGTACTTAGTTCTTTTCAAAATGTTGACAAGACATGGTGCTATGGTACCACATCCACTCCTGAGCTTTACTTGAAGAAGGGTGGCAGATGATTTTGTGTGGCTCCCCATCACAGAGTTACTCATCATTTTTCTTTTATTGCCCACTGGTTTATTTTTCCAAATGAGCAATAGGCTATTTACAAATAAGCAGATCTCCAATGATGGGTATTAAAATGGCAAGCCTATTAACTGTTTGAACCTAAATGAAAAACAAAATATATTAAGGCACGTTTGATTTGTGAGTTTAAAAACAAACATTCTTGTATAATGACAGAGTCATTTCAGTTTTGTCCCCCAAACACATGAGCACCAAAATTGTCCAAGAACACTTAGTACTTAGTAAATCAGGAATGTAAAAATTAAGGAGGGGGAAAAGTCTTCAAAAGGAAATCTTTGGAGATTGGTTTACTGCAAATAAAACATACTAACCACACTTCGGGTACACATAAATACTAATGCTAACAGGTAAACAAGAAATGGTGGAATTCTAAACAAAGGATATTAAATAAATTAAAGGTATACAGATGCCAAGGATAAAACAAACAGGAATTAAAGAATGAAGTAACTATCTCCACAATACAGACAGGACAAAGTGAATGAAGCCAAATACACCTCCCCCAATGTTTTCATTAGGGTGTTTTTGTTTGTTTAGCTTGCACACATTAGAATCATGACAGTAATTCTTCATCATTCTAAATATTGATATTTTACCCTCTAAAGAGAAGGGTCAGCAAGAGAAAAAAATGCCAAATGTTCTTGTAATGTGGTGCCAGGTCTGTTTAGGCCACAGCGTGACAGAAACCAGCCCAGCTCTGGCTGTGCCCTCCTTACTCCCCTTGCTTGTCAAAGCTACTTGACCTTGAGGGTAGAGTACAGTGTGGGGGAAATAATCAACTTTGAAAGCTTTGCTGAAGATGATGATACAGATATTATTACATTTACTTATTTTACAACTGGAACTTGAGATGGCTTTAAAAAAAACTTGTAAAAAAAGACAAAAGGTAGAATCTGTGCAAGGTTAACAGTCAGGACAGAACATTTACCAGAGTTACAGTGTTTTTTTGTTTGTTACAATAATATTTCATAGGAATGTTCATGTTTTCTGCCATAGGACTGTAGAGAAGGGGCCTGGAAAGGAAATATAAAAAAACAACATAAAAGGTTCTGTTCATCAGGGACATTTCAAGTCAGAATTAAGCAGGTCTGCTACATAATGTTCAGCAAGAAGATGTGTTCAAAGGCAAACATTGATCACAATTTTGTTCAAAAAGCTCAAACTTAAAGGAGTCCTATGTAAGAAAACCATTTTGAACGTATATCCTTGTATGGACTTCAAAAACTGATCATACAAAAATTTTTGAAAAATAAATTAGATAATTAAAAATGTCTTTTCCAGCAAAGCTGGACATCAGGCTGTCGGTGCAGAGCTGTTATTATTGCTTTTATGGTAACTTGGATCATTTTTCTCCAGCCACATTTCAGCTAACTGCTGTGTGGACCCATATGTTGATGCTTTGGACCCCAAGCACATTTTGTATTGTTTGGGATCCAGACTGGGGGTCACAAAAGACAGGGTGGTGGACATGGACTACTCCTACCTCCTGGCTTCTGAATGTCTTCACGCCTGCCTGGACAACCTTGTTGAAGAGGTCCACATCCTCCAGCCCCCAGCCTTGGATGGAAACATCAAAACCACCCACTCGGACAAGATCTCCCTTATAAATACAAGTAATGCCAAACCCATAGTTTCTCCAGAAGCCAGTTTTTTGAGTAAAGGCAAAATGGTTGTCACTGGGAACTTTCCCACTATAAACAATCTTTGGATCATACTGGTTAAAGATGATTGGGAAATATATTTGTTGGCCCAAAACTATATTTGCTCGACACCCTTGCAGGAATTCGGTAGTAAACACCAGGTCAACGTCACAGAAGAAGAGCAAAGATTCATTATTGAACTGGGAAGATCCTACGTCAAGGCCCAGAGCTCTTGAAAATTCTCTGGGACACAGGCAAAATCTGCATGTCAGCTTTAGGGTACTTAATGCGATAATCTCTCATTGTTTGGCCTCATCAGGGTTAGAGTCAGAATTGAAAAGAAGGATGACGAGTTTGACATTCTGATTTGGAATGAGACATGTCTTCTCAAAGTTCCCCATAAATCTCACAAACATGTCAAAACGTCCAGACGAAGGAAATCAGTATATTTATCATTTTATCTTTGGGCTCTTTGTGCTCCTTCTTGGACCCACGGAGCTGGAAGGGAACAAGCTTCTTCAGGGAATTGGAGAGGATTGATAGGGATCCAGAGTCCTGATTGATTCTGCTGGCCGGCTCCTGTGCATCCAGTTCCTCATGCTCCTCAAAATGGATCTTGCCGAAAGTCTGCTGTAGGTACGCGTGTCTCCTCACAGGAACTGTCATCTCAGGGCCTAGCCCTGTGGCCACAGCTGCGCCCCATGCGCATCGCCCGCGCCCAGCCAGCGTGGGACGATGCCGCCGCAGCCGCCGCCGCCTGTCCGTGCTGGCAGCCTTCAAGGCTGGTGTGGCGCCGCGGACCCGCTCGATTCAGCTCTGAAGCGCGGGGCAGGACAAGCCGCGAGGCCAGCACGAAGACCGGCACGAGCCCGAGCAGCACGCGGCCATGCCCGCGCCACTCTGCCCGCAGGGCTGCTGCCGTTGCCGAGGTTCCCCGCGCCCTCAGCCCGCCGCCCCTGCCAGCGGAGGCCAGGCCGCCCTAGCGCCGCGAGGCCCGGACCCGGCAGCGCTGCGGCCGCCGCGGACCCGCATCGCCCATCGCGGCCCCCGAGCCGCCCGCAGGCCCCGCGCGGGCGCTTTGTTCCGCACGCCCGCCCCGACCGCCCGGGCCTGCGCCTTTAAGAGGGGACCATGCCTAGTGCGCACCGGCGGCGGCTCAGGAGGGAGGCGGCTGCAGCTACTCCCACTTGCACGCGGAGGCGCGGGGCCAGCGCGACAGTGTTGGCATTGGCAGTAGGGCCAGAGTCCCTGTCCCGCCCTGCTGGCGTCCCTAGGCTGGCTCCACCTGGCTCATGCCGCACCCGCCCCCTTCCTCTTTGTGGCTGACGCTGCCGCCGCAGCTGCACATCCTCAGGCTTAGCTCGCCATTGCAACAGAAGCCAGTTGCTCATCATTGAAAGAGAATTTCTTAGTCTATTTACATCCTGAAAGGTCTGCTTCTGGACATGGCCTTTGAACACTGTCCGGTGAAACTGTGATGGTAGGAACTGTTGCAGCCACTTTGGGGAACAGAAGTAAAGGATTAGTCTTAGGATGAAAATCAACATGGGAACCTAGAATCTGTGGGATGTGATTGAGTTGCTGATTCAACTCACCCTGATTCCTGATTCTGTCCTCCCGTCAGACTTCTTACTAAGTGAGAAAAATATATTTTCTTCATTGTTTCTTCCAGTTGAGTAGGAATTTTTTGTTAACTGCAGCAGAAAGTATTTTAACTGATAAAGTAAAATCAACACATATCATAATAAGAGCAACCATTTGTGAAGTCTATTAAGGCTTTATTTTAAATTTCAAAGTAAATTTCCTCATTAAACAAACAAAAAGACTGAATCTCAGGCAAACGATGTGACATACCCCAAATCACTGACCTAAGATTGGATCTGTGAGTCTAGAGCCTGATCAAGCAGAGAAGTGAGGGTACCAAGGTTGCTGTGAGGCTGAAGTAGAACCCGGGTTCCATGACCAGGGATCACAACTCCCTCTACTACTGCTGGGGGAACCCAGGAAGCCCACTGCTGGGGCACCAGCCCCACCCCTTCCTGGCTTTCTCTCTTTGGTATCCACTATTCAAGGTTCTTACTTTCTCAAGCATAGCATTTACCCCATGGTGCTGTTAACAAATATAATACATCAGAGAAAGAATTACATATATTTATGGCTGTAATAACTTCCCACCCAAAAACGGGGCATGGATCATATCACTAGAGAAAATCAACCCAGCCTGAGATGCCTTTTTATTTCTCCCTTAGATTTTAATTCCAATAATGTACATGGTTTTCTGGGGGTAAGGAACTTCTGCTTAGGGAACAAGATTTTGCATGGCAGGGATGCTGTTTTGCAAACAGGGGATTTATTTTTTGATTCACTGAGTCCATTAGAACTTTGTAACTCAGAAATCCCTGGGAGGCTTCACAACCAGGTCTCAGAGATTCCAGGAGTAACAGCATCCTGATGGATGTGTGAGTCTGAGATTCACTGTCCCTCCTCTTTCACAAGCTGCATTTGGGGAAATCTGTTTGCTAATGTATTTTTAAGTTTTGACAAGAAACAATCACAAAGGGCTCACTTCGAAAGACTCAGTTCATTGCCATTTGTGCCAGGAATTTCCCAGACCACAGCTTACCTGTGGTTGGGTCGGGGCTCCTCCTCTGTACTATAGTCCCACAGGATGGTCCCCACTCAGCATCTCACTCTGCATCACACCTGGCTGTGTCCCCAGCTGTCTCTTCCACTCGACTCTGAACTCTTTCAACAGAAATTGCATCATATTTGTGTCTGGATCTCCAGGGCTCAGCAAGGAGATTGCCAGGGGGATAGGGGCTCAGTACATACTGATCCAGTGACTACTAAACAACACGGAAATGGTTCCCTGTTGGTCCGAGCTCAGTGTTCAGGCTGGGCACTTGCTGCCTGACTATCTCCACTTCTGGGTGAGGCAGCCTGACTGAGACCAGCATAGTGGGACCCAGGCTGGGTGATGCCCTGTCTCTCCCCAACACTGTAGTTCTATCTCTCTCCTTTCACAGAAAAATGTCTGTTTTAGAACTTAGCTATGACTAACACTCAGCCCCAAGAACAGTCCTAGGGCATCCTTTCTCCTGAAGGTCTGGGGTCTGCAGAGATGGAGCCACAGAAGGTAACAGTGAGGTTCCTCAGTCTACCCTACAGCTAATCATCTAAATATCCCCCCAAAACTCTTGTTGAAACACAACAATAACAGTATTGACTGAGAGGTGGGACACTTAAGAGGTGATTAGGACACAGGGGCACTACCTCTTGCGTGGTTTCAGGTCATTATTGAAGGAGTGGGTTAGTTACAAAACAGGGGCCCAGCCCTCTCTGTCTGGCACACAGTGTGCAGTGCCTTTTGCCCTGTTATTCCTCATAGGATTGCTCCCCAGTCTTGGACTTCCCATCTTCCAGAACTGTGAGCCCATTGACTCCTATTGTTTATAAATTACCCTGTCTCAGGTATTCTGTGACAGCAGCAGGAAGTGGAATAGGACAAAGCCACTGTGCTCCAAAGGCCACTGCTGAACTAGACAAGTCTGCAATCTTACAGCCCTCCTCACCTGGGTGCCGGGACTGCCAGGGAAGCTGGGAGCAGGGAAGGCCCTTGGAACCTCCATTGGTACTGGACGTTAATGTAGCAGGAATGGGAAAATGTGTTTTCCAGAATTCTGCTCACAGAGAACCATCTGATACCTGCCAGGGGTAGCCTGGGCTGGGCTGGGGAGCCACATGGGCCTCCTGCTTGTCTTTACCCTTGCCTGGTTTCTTGCTTCCCTACCTGGAAACTGCAAATGGGGGCAAACCCTGGTGAGGACTCCGACACCTGGAGTCTGGCGTCTCTCCAGATGGGCAGTTGTCCTGACCACACTGCTCCTCTGCAGGAGTTCAGATCCGTGGGGCTCATGCTGGTGTACACTGCAGGGTTTCTGAAGGGCTCCTACACGGGAGAGCTGTCAGAGCAGCTGAACCGAGGGAAGGTGCCATGCATGGCTGCCTGCAGTCAGACCTGACCACACTTCACCCCCTCCGTGGTGACACTTAACATGTGAATGCATCTAACAGCGGGACAAGGACATATGTTTAGGACACTGAACACAGTGTTCGGAGGCTGTTGGGATTGCACTTAAGATAAAATAGAAAAGCCATACAGTAGTAGAGAAGAATTTGCAGCTCTGAGAGCCAACTTTTCTCTGAGGTGACCAAGTTGCCGCTTCTCCAAAGTGTCTGCAGAAAAGTAGCCCGGGGCACCTTCCAAAGAGCAGAGCGATGATTTGAAACAGAGACAGACAAAAATTCCTGGAAGGGCTTGCACAATTGCTTATTATTAGAGTGATCTACAGCCATGCTCAAGCACATGCTGGGGACTTGGAGGGTATCACCTCTCTGTTTATGACAAAACCTTCTCTTGGCACTTGTGGAGGAGGCTGTTGCTGGCTCTCTTCCCAGCACCTGCTTCCTCTCTCACTTCCTCATTATCTCCCAGTTTGTTCTACAACCAGCCCACCCTGAACCTCACAGGGTTATTGAAGAAGGAAGCCAATGCCAGCCATTCCCCTGCCACCATCGCTTGGTTGGAAGGAGATTCGTGACCAGGACCCAGATGGGCCAAGCATAGGGCCACCTGTGTCATGTGGGAGGTTGATTCTCTCCCTCCCTCATGCTGGGGAAGAATAGGGCACATGGACTCCAGCGTCACTGGCAGCTCCCTTGTGACATCAGGGGATCTGCCCTTACCATGGCACCTGTTCTAAGAATAAAAGCAGAGGGAGGAGGAACAGGGTCCCTGGTGCCATCTCAGAGTGACTGGGTCTGGCCACCTGCCCCTGAGCATCTTGCAGTGTGAAGCAAGTCATTTACTTCAGGGTAACTTGGACTTACTCTATTGGAAAAAATCCTAATTGATCTAAGACTATTATTATCCTCATTTTACTGATGAAGAAACAGTCTTAAGAGAGTAATTAACTTGCCCAAGGTAATATAGTGGGTAAAGAGAGTAAAATCCAAGGATAATTTAACTCTTAAGTCCAAACTCTTAATTCCTCTGACATATAGATTCTTAAAATAATATACAGAAATTTCCCAATTTACCTTCCTTGAAGCCAACTTTGTCCCCCAGAAACTCAGATGGGTTGTCTTGTTGAATGTCTTGCTCTTAGAAATTATTTTAAAGTTCATATCACCTACTCCTTCTAAAGATTCCTCCTCAATATTTTAGTGTGCAACTGGTACAGAGTAGACACTAAATATGTGTTTTATTAAAAGATAGAATGAAGGGCCTCAGCAGGAATTGGGAGCTCTGAGGAACTGGAGTTTCTGGATCATTTCAATAGGTAACCCGGCCTCCAGCATTGGGACATGTTCATGCCAAGGTCTGCTGTTCAACAGAGAATAATTCCCTTTCTGCAGTAGCAAAGTTTTCACAATTAATCACTGATGTGTGGTCAGGATAGGAGATCTGAGGGGCTCCTGATAATCTCCTAGGAATAGACTCTTCCAGGGGTGCTCCACTCTGCTAGCTTCTACAAGCAGACCTCTGCCTAAGCCCCACCTTTGCTTGGAAAACCCAGCTCCCTGATCCTTCTGCTCTCTCTCTGCTGTCCCTGTCTCATTTCCTGCTCTCTGCACAACCCTTGAAATTCAGCCCCTTAGCTTTTTCTGTTCCTCTCTCTGCTGCTTCACCAGGGTTCACAGCCCCTTGCTGGTCACTGGACCCCATGTCTTCATGACAACCTGGGTGCCACCATTCCTGGGGGACAGCCCCAGAGTGGGTACAGTGCTGGTGTTGACCATGGCCTCTGGAGCCAGGCCTCATGGTGTCCTCACTTACAATGCAGGTTTCCTTGGACAGATCACCTGATTTCTCTGTACTCAGTGGTCTTCATCTAAGATGGGAACTGCAATAGCGCCTCCTCACATGGAGGTGTCCTGGTATGCCCGGTCACGGGGGCATGAAGGAGTTGCACAGCTCTGGAGGGCACTGCTGACAGGAGGCACAGTCTGCTCATCAGCCCATGCTGCACCTAACTTTCATGTACCTGCAATTCATACTTGATGTCAACCCCAACAGCAGTGCAGTCTGTGGAAACATTGATTTTAAGAGTTACAAAACTGTAAGAGGTGCTGAGTCTTCCCAAGGAACTAACACACCTGGAGCTATGGTGTGACAGAGAACACTATTGCGACTTTACTGTGAATTTCAACCTTGACTCATTTCTCTAACAATTGAATCATATAATAGTAGCAAGCCCTTTTAGTATTGGAAGATAAATGTTCCGCAGTTTTCTCATATACACTGTCTCATTTGAGCCCAAATAATACTGAACAAAGAGGATTTTCTGCTTTGCATGTGAGGAACACCAAGTCTGGAGATGCTGGTGACATCTGGTCACTACCAGGTCTGATACTGGAATTGGGGGCCTGTGGCCACTGAGCAGTAGGGACTTTTCCAGAAGACGCCTCCTCTACGTGGACTGAAGGTGAGTGAGTGATCTCCTAGAGGGAGTGGGACCTGGCCAGAAGGCTGCCAGCAGGTGTCTGTCCTCTAAAGCTTCACCGCCTCCTTCCCTGATCTTTGCACCTGAAGTTGCACCAGAGAGCTGCAACTTCTGACCACCTGACACAGCTTACTGTCCCCTGAACTTTTACCACCTACTCTTTCAAAGGAGAATGCAAGAAACAAAGCCCCTGCTTATAGCTAGGCAAGGTGGCACATTCCTGTAATCCCAGTGACTCAGGAGGCTGAGACAGGAGGATCACAAGTTTAAAGCTAGACTCATCAACTTAGCAAGGCCCTAAGCAACTTGGCAAGACCCTGTCTCAAAATAAAACAAAAAGGGCTGGGCATGTGGCTCAGTGGTTAATTGCCCCTGGGTTCAATTCCTGGTACAAAACAAAAACAAAGAAGCCTTGTTTATAATGGAGCCTTCTGGTCCCTCTGACACTTCCTTGGTGTCCACAGGATTGCTTTTTTTTTGCTAGGCTTTTTGAAGTTCAGTCTCATTATAAAGAATCATTCCCAAAGGATTCACTAATCAGGGAATTCACAGAAACCCTCAAATGAAAATACCTCTAATGATTCACTTTACTATGACTCTGTCTAACACCAAGAACTTATTTTTCTAGATTTCCTGGAATTGTCTCTAAAGTGAGACAATTTCCCCATCAGCATCCTGACAGCCTCCCCTGCATTCCTTCACGGAAGGATTTTCTTGCATTCACCGTGAGTTTCAAACTTGGAGTAGTTTGATGATATTATTAACATGAGGTGTTTCTTCAGAAGTTGAGTGATATAATGATTTAGCCATGCCTCCACTAACTATGTGACATGAAATATTCACTTCACCAACACAGTGACAGATCAGAATATCATTCACCTCCGAGGCAATTACGGCTTCTGATCACACATCACTACCACACTGGGAAACGAGTGAGTCCCTCTGTCAGTCACACCACCCCACAGCTATTTGCTGAGCACTTGTGTGTGACCTACACTGATCTGAGAGAACTAAGATGCAGTCCCTGGCCTGAAGGAACTACTGTCCTAATAGAATTAGCTGTTGATTAAAATGATGTGCAAGTGAGAGATGGAGCGAGTGATATGGACATCAGGAGATGCTGAAGACTGTGTGGACTGAAGAAGGGGTTTTAGGTAGAGGAGAGGGGGTAACGGAAGGGTGCACACAGCTGAGCTAGTGATCACAGTTCTCTGAAATAAGCCGAGGTTCCCTCAAGCTCAAACAGCTGACATGGTTGGAATTGGCATGACCGTGGTTCTCCTTCCAGACTGGAGATCGGGGGTTCCTCCCTCAAGGATCTCAGACAGGCAAGATCCCTCCTCTTGTGCTGCCTTCAGGGGTTGGGAGGTGGGTCCTTATACCACTGCTCATACCCAGTTGTCATTAGAGGCTGATCTGTCTCCCAGGTGGGCTTTGGAGAAGGTGGCTGGGTTTTGTTCATCACCAAGCCCCTGGTACCTAGCACAGAACCTGGCACACAGCTGACAATCAGCCAATACTTACTGGATGAGTCCAAATATTTCTAGTTCCCCAGGACCAGAACCTGGACAAAGGTGTCCTCCCTGGAAGCCTCTGCTGACCCTGAGCTCCCTGCCTCCTCTGACCATGCCCCAGTATTACAAATCATCCTGCAAGCAGTGGCCACTCTGTTTGCTGTTCCCCGCACCTTCTACCCCTGACCTTGGGCCTCGGACCTCAGTGAGCATGCAGCACATGCTCCAGGAACTGATCCCAGGTTGGTTGGGATCTTGTTAAAAGGCACCAGCCAGCTCCAGCTTGGGGATTTTACTCAGAAATGGCACCTGAGGGCAAGTCGCCAGGGGTGGCCCCTATATTCAAGAAACAGCTACTCAGTGGTGCCTCCCAGGGACCCTTGACTCTTTACATCTCCCTTTACTCATTGCAAATTGGTTTCATAACTGAAGGACCTGAATGAGGGACAATAGAAGGTCTCACATTGGGAACATGTGGAAGGGAAAAAAGCCACAGCAGTGAGAGGAAAATTGCATCCACATGAAAAAATGAACATTTTCATAATTTTCTTACTTATTTGTCCCGACCCGCGGGACATCAACGCAGGACGGCAAACCTAAGAGAGAAGGAATGAAGGGACAAGAGACACAGGGAGTGACAGCAAGACAGGAATTCTGATCAAGCTGCAAATTTTTATTGTTCTCAAGGGTATTTATGCTGAGGGAATGAGGGGTATGATGAGACACAGGCTGGTTGGCTGTGTTTTTCTTTTGGGCTCCTGATAAGGTGCAAGTTCACGCCGGCGGGAAGGTGAAATCCCGGAAGAGAAGCGGGGGCGGGCCATAGGCAAAACTATCAGCCAGGAGTGGGGAGGGGGCGCGTTCCGGGAATCCGTCAGCCTTCAGCTGCAGGGTGCCTGAGTCAGCTGCAGGGTGTTTGTGCAGGGGAGGCAACCGCAAAATGCTCCCTGGGCTGCTGCTTATCATAAAGGTCAGAACGTCCTCAGAATGAGAACTTCTTCTTGGTCCCTGACACTTATTAAAATAGCAAATACAATCAAATTCAATTAACAAGGATTGGTCTGGGACTTTAAATCAGAGGAGCCTGGTCGATAGCTCTGGAGTCATTAATTAGGCCTGACATGATTTCTTCTAAGCAACCCTCTCTCTCCATTGCAGGATTCGTGATTGGCCAGGAGATGCCAGGTGCTGTGCAGAGCTGGATTTCTGGAAGAGTCTATGTAAAGAGTTCCCCATCATGTTCTGTGTGCAGGATGGATCCAGAACTTCTGCATTGGGTGGGTGCAGTTCTGGAGTGGACTCCAAGAATGCCGAGGAACTGTCCCCCAATCCTCACCCCATCCCTTCAGCACTGCTGCACTTCCACCTGACTCAACCCGCCTTTTGCCAGCAAGCGTCCACAATTCTCAGGCCACTCTAATGATTTCCTTGGAAGAGGCTGGAGAGTGACCTAAGGCTCTCATCTAACTGAGGTCACAGAAGCTTCATTCAGCCATGGACTCGCTCAGGGATAGGTCTCTGATGGTGTACCAGAGACATGCTGCAAATGCAGCAGGACCTGGACCTGAGGAGCACAGACTTCTCAGGGAGACCAAGATGGTGGCTCCAGTACCCCTGGGGCTGGGTTAGGGACAGTGCCAAGTGGACCTGGAGCAAAGGACATGGGGGGGGGGACTCTGGCCGGTGGAGGAGATTCATGATGGATTTGCACCAGTTTCTAGAGATTCTGGGTTTTCTCCAGATTCTTATGCAAAAGTCCCTGTTTCTGTTTGTTTAGTTTAATGTTTCAACATTGAACTATTTCATAAAAATACACTTGAGGATGCTGTGTGGTGTCAGCAGGGTGTGGTCCTATGAGGCTCCAGGGACAGGCCTGACAGTGAGCAGCTCCCACTCATCTGTCCTCCGGAGCCCTGGGACCTGGGGCTGGGGTCAGGGGTTTTGTGGGTGAGGGTCAACAAGAGGACGCCCAGGGACAAGGACACATACTGCCTACAAATCCATCAGAAATGTGGGAAAGACCACGGAGCCCTGGTGCAGGGGCCACTCACAGGTCCTCCTGTCTTTCCCCTTTGGACTTGATTCCCCAGGCAGGAAGGGGCAGGGAATCAGCCTTGGCCATCCCTCTGTGGCTCTTGGTTGGGTGAGGGGAGTAAGGAGGAAGGGACAGGGACGTGTCCTGGGCTAGCTGGAGCCCTAGGACAAGAGCCGGCCTCGGATTTAAGGGAGGACCTTTGGGGTAATAAGCCAAAACCCAACAGGAGGAAAACAGCAGAGATGTCCTCAGGGTGGGTGTGGAGCTCACCACCCAATATTTCACCAAGTCTCTGGAGTGGGGGAGCGGCTTCCTGGGATGGCTCCAGCCTGGGGTTTGGGCTCTTTCTGCTTTGCTTTCTGGGCATTTCAGTGAGAAAACTTCTGAAGCATAGCTGCCCTGGAAGCCCTGGCTGGCCATGAGGCTTCTTGTGGGATCCTTAGAAAGGGGCTCCATGAGGGAGAGAGGGAGGGGGCCCAGGCCACGTTCCAGTTCCTCTGTCCGCCTAAGCAGCAGAGCTCCTGTCTGGGTGGGGTGTACTGGCTGGTGAGGCACCTTGAGGAAGCCCCTACCATTTGCCGCCTCCCCCATGCCTGGATCTTCCCCCAGGTCTTTCTGTCACAGTCCTGTCAAGACCATAAACATCATCAAAATGGCACCACTTTTGACAGTGTGCTCAGGGGACAGTCAGCTTCTGCAGACAGCACCAAGCCTCTGAGGCTGGCTCTTTTCCATCTGGTTTGAGCCAGGAAGCCAGAGATGTAGCCCAGGGAATGGACCAGTCATGGCCCTTTTCCATTAGGGAATTGATGTCCTTGTCAAAGCGGGTCTCCTCCCTGGCCTGAGGCCACCGTGTGGACCCCTGAAGGGGAGCCTCCAGGACCTCTTCCAGCAGCAGCAGCTGAACCAGATCCCAGGGAGCTGCGCGTTCCCCCCCGGAGGCAGAGGTGGGGCACGTCCAGCCCGGGAGGTGCTCCCTGCCTGCCGGAGCTGTTGAGAGAGGAAGAGGAGGCCTTACCCACAGTTTCCTCCTGGGGAGGCCTTCCTGGCTGCTCCCTGCCCTTCTCTGCCCGCTCCCAGGGCAGTCTTTCAATTCTCAGTGTGTGCACCCCAGGCCACGCTCCTCCCATGGCTCCTGTGCTCCCAGGGCAGGGGCTCCTCCTGGATGTGTCTGTGGGCCACAGGGCCAGCACCCAGGTTGCAATCAGGAAGGGTTTGCTAAGCAGGATTCATGGAGGGACCCAACAGGGAGGAGGGTCTCTGGAGTAGGCCCTGTTCTGAGGCCCTGGGCTGCTTTCTCTGGCCTGGTGGTAGGGGAAGGCAGAGGGGGTCCCCTGCAGCGGGTGACCTGCTCCCTGGCTCCGGGGCCCAGCACATGCCTATAGAACATGTGGCCCAGACTGTGATCTAATGACCATGGGAAGAAACTGGGGTGAGGAATCAGGTTCCGGCGTCTCCCAGGGGCTCCTGGGAGCGGTGCTGCTTTATGGGTGGGGAGTGGGGCAGAGGAACTTAAATGGGCAGCTGTTCCAATTGGGGCTTGGAGCCCTTCTGCAGCGAGGTGGCCGAGCAGGTTGTGATCCTACAAGAAGCCCTGGGGCTGCATCCATGCCCTGCAGGCCGGTGAGATGAGGTGGCCTCAAGGCTCCAGCAGAGGGCCCTACCCAGTCTGGTCAAGCTGCAGCCTCTGGATTGCCAGGGGCAGCCCTGTCCCAGAAGAAAACCAGAGTCT
The DNA here is from genome assembly GCF_902686445.1 of Sciurus carolinensis. NCBI lineage: Eukaryota > Metazoa > Chordata > Mammalia > Rodentia > Sciuridae > Sciurus > Sciurus carolinensis. The sequence goes on from NW_025920116.1 coordinate 694,098, forward strand.
GAGTGACCTGGCAGGCGAGGGGCAGCCCCCAGTCCCAGGGGTCTCAGCCTGTTCTGTGCCCTAAAACAGAACAGAGCTCTTTACCCTAAAACACCAGGAGCCTGGCCAGCAGAGTAGGAGTGCACTCTCTGAGGCAGGAGGCTTGGGACCCTTGGCTCCAAACAAACAGTGTAGGTATGCTAGGACCGTAGCCAGTACTTTGTGAATTAAAGTCTCCCTCTCTGGGCAGTCCCTGTCCTGCAGGAGGAGCAGGTGACCCTGGCTAGGTACACGGTTGGAAAGCCAGCCTGGATTAGATCTCAGTGTCCCTTGGCCCTGGTTGGACTCCCTTGTGCAGTGAGAAACCTGTATACAGGCATCCTATTCAATTCCTGTCCAAGAGTCTGCACTAACCCCATGGCCCTTATAGCCTCTCTCCTTTCTCTTCCTGCGCTAGGAACTGGGTGGGTGGGCTGGAGGCCCCTCCAGGCCCAGAGCTGATTGGGAACATGAGTTTCTTGAAGCCCAGACTCTCAAGGGTGCTTCTCTCAGTAACTTAGTGGTGCCACCAGGCAGGGGAACTGCCCGCTCACCATGCCCCTGCCTTTCAACCTCATCTATGCTGACTACCACGGCCTGTGCAGACGAAGCAGCACCTGGGACTCTCCTTCAAGAAGTAAGGTGAGAGGGCTGGGGTTGTGGCTCAGTGGTGGAGCAATTGCCTGGCATGTGTGAGGCACTGGGTTCGAGTCTCAGCACTGCATATGAACAAATAAATAAATAAAAAATAAAGGTCCATGACAACTAAAAAAAATATTAAAAAAAAAGGAAGTAATGTGAGAGGGCTGGTGATGGTGGTGGGGGCCGGGTGGCAGTGGACCCAGGCAGAAAGCTGCTCCCCTCACCCTGCGGGACTGCCCTGCCTCTGTCCTTCCCTGTCCTGAAGCTCCCATCTCACAAGACTTCTGCCCCCTCACGAGGATGATCACCAAACCTTGGAGAGTGGGGAGTCCTCCATGGCCTCTGGGGCTGCATGGGGCTGGAGTGGGGTCACCTGAATGGAGGGGGCAGAGGAACTGCAGGTGACAGGGTGGGGCCAAAAGGAACTGGACATCCCAGTGGGGGCTTGACTCTGCCCTGCCTGATGGGGACAGGACCCTGAACTCCCTTCCCTCTGCACCCATTGCTCCCTGTCTTCCTGCAGCCCCCGGGGGTGCGAGTTTAATGTAGCACAGAGAGCCCTGCTATTTATTACGTTTGCTCCAGTCCCACTGACTATCCCACATGATTTTAATAGGGGAAAAAAAGTGACAGGCAGCGTTATTGACTTTATTATTAAGGTGCATTCCCCAGCATTCTGTGCCCTCTTCCTGCCCCTCCTCCCGCCCGGGGCCCTGCTCTGGGGAACAGTGCCAACCTCAGCACTGGGCACCTGACTCTGGGTTATGGGAAGCAGGGAGCATCCTGTGAGGCAGCTGCTCTGCTTTACCTCAGGGCCCACTCACAGGCAGGTGGACACAGGGATGCTCTGGGGTCTCGGAGCCCAGGGTGCAGATCCTCCAAGGTGAGGACCCTGGACTTGGAGCCTCTGCCCCCGAAGGTGGCGGAGGGAGGAGGACAGGCCTCCCACCATCATCCTCTACCCAAGTAGTCCAACTGACAGAGGAGGCATGAGGGCAATGACTCCACCAACACAGTCCCCCCAGGACCCTCACCCAGGTGGGCCCCTGGGGAGAGCAGCAAGGGACCCCCCACTCCAAGCAGCTGCTCCTGGGCAGCAGGGAGAACAGTTTCTGAACACTAACTGGGGACCTGGGGGCTGGGCTGTTGTGTTCCCACTTGACTGGGCGGTGACACAGAGAGGTCTAGGCACTTGCTGAGGTCACACAGGGAGAGTGTTGGAGGCCAATCTCTGTTGCACAGAGCACTACCTCAACCCAGCCACTGACCAGTTACAGGGCTCCTGGCTGGGGCAGCCCCAGCCCAGGACACAGCAGCATGACCCCTGCTTCTGATCTCTGGGGGGCAGGTGCTGAATCCCAGTCATTGACACCTTTGGAACTGAGCCTGCATAAAACCACGAGGAGTATGCCACACCGCACGGCTACCACACTAACTGGGGCTACTGGAAACTCAACCCCAAGCAGTTCATGACCACGTCCCGTGAGTGCAGGGGCGGAGGGCGGAGATGGAGGTGGGGGAGGCCGGCCCTCTTCCTTCCTGTCTCTCCTCCTGGGCACAGTGGGATGCAGGGAGGAGCCTCCCTGAGGGCAGGGATCAGAGAGGGGGCGGCCTGTGGGAAACCCACCCAATGCCAGGAGGACACTGAGCACACAGTACAGAGTGAGGAATTTGGTGGCCTTCCAGGGACACTTGCAGGGACAACTGTGAATGGGTGGCGAAGCAGCAAGCCAGCTTTTCCAAGCCAAGGGTGTCACCAGAGTCCTGGGCCAGACTGAAAGGTCATGGTGCAGAGCAGGAGAGGAGCTTTAACCTCTGTGGCTGTGCTGGGAGGGCAGAGTGAGGCCCGCCTCTCAGCCCTGTCTTGGGTCACTGACTTGGGCTTTGGGTTTAAATAGATGAAGGGAGGGGTGGGGTGAGAGGACTGGGTGAGTAAGCAGTCTTGGTTCACCTGCGGCCTCTTGATCTCTCTGCTGGTTCTGTGTGGAGGTGGCTATGAGGAGTTCCCAGTGCTCCAGGGGACAGTTTCATCATGAGTGACCTGCCTGCAAGGCCCTGCTGTTCCTGGCAGGTGCGGGGCAGTGACTAGAGATAGGTGCAGCTGGCAGTCAGTGTCCCTGCAAATCTCAAGGACACCTAGCTACTTTCTCTTGGTGGGGATGAGATGGGGTAGGTCTGTCCTGCAGAACTATCTGTTAGATGAACCCTGTTTAAATGACCAGCAGGCCGCATGCAGAGCTGACCAGGGCGGGGCCCGACAGAGCTGGGCGTTCTGCTTTGAATGGGACTCTAGAATACACGCATACACTGCCCTGTGAGATGCCACGTACTGAAAATAACCTAACCTTTCCTGGCAGCTCGGGTGGGTTCTGCCTCCCTGGTGCATGGCCCACCCTTGGGGGATGCTGAAGTGTGCAGAGCACCTGCTGTTCAGTGTGGGCCCTGCTGGGAATCTGTCTACTGTCACCTTTAACTGTGACTGTCCCCACTCTGCCCTCCAACAGCGCCTAACTTGTGGCTCTTCAAGAGCTCTGGGTGGGGAAGCCAGATAAGCACCCTTGTTAGGACTGGGTCTAAATTAAGAGCAAAGTCCTGAGGGGCTGGCGAGTGAAGGTGTGGTCTCTCTTTTAGCCCGTCAGATCTGGCATCGCCTTGGGAGCTTAACTGCTCTTTCTCCAGATTCTAGGCTGTCTCAGGGGATGGTGGATGGAGGGATGGGTGGTGGATGGAGGGATGAAGGGATGGGTGTGTGGGGGGTGATCTGAGCTCCTGAGAGCTCTGCAGCTCCTCAGAGGTACTTGGAGTCCTTTGAGGGTTAGATGAGGTCAAGCAGATCCACCTGGATTCATTTAATGTGTGGTCCCGTTGGCTTCCTTTGGAAGAAAAATTGTGTGGCTAAAAATAAACTGGAAGCCTCTGGTTTAGTCCAAGCTCTGCAGCTCACTGATGAAAAATCAAGGGCCAGAGAGGAGAGGGGCCTTGCCCAGGGCTGCACAGCTGGCCAGAGGCCACCGCAAGGCAGGGCATCTGCTGTGCTGGCACTGCTGGGGACCTGGGATGAGACTCCACCTCCTCTCCCTCCTCCTCCAGGAGAAGGAGAAGGTCCTGGGCATCCTGAACAAGCACATGGAGATCCACGGCACCATGTACTATGAGAACCAGAGGCCGCCCGAGTCCCCACCTTTGTGAAGAACCATGGCCTCTTGCCATAGCCTGAGTTCCAGCAGCTGCTGCGCAAGGTCAAAGTGAGTCCCCCAGCACACTGTCCTCGCTTGCCTGGCCACAGGCACTGAGGGGGCCACCCAACACACCTGCCACGTGTGGCCCCTTCCACATGTGGACATGCCCCAGCATGCTCTGCTGCCTGAGCCCTGTGTCCAGTCCTCCAGGGGACTGGCCAACATGGGATGTCCAGCAGGCAGGAGAGATCCTACAGGGTCAGCAGCCTGGGCAGGGCCACGGCCTGGTTAGGGGAACAGGAGCCAGGCAGACCTTTCAGAGCCTCTGAGCAGGTGGTAGGCTGGCTGATAGGCCCTGGCTACTGTCCCATGGAGCCATTCATCCTGGATGGCTGCTTCTGCAAGTTGCACAAGGAAGGATATCTCTGTGCAGTGGACAACCTGAACAACCTCACACAGCAGCCCTGGATTCAGTACCACTTATGAAACACCTTCCAGGAGCCAGCCCTGCATGCATGGTTGGCACAGTTAGATACTGAATTAGTGTTTTAGGATGAGTGAGTGGAGGTCCTTTGAGGTTGGCTAGGGATGCGGGTCTGCAGCCTATTGGGCTTGGGATCCTTGCTTTGTCCTCGTCCCTCCAGAATCATAGGTAGCAAGTCCAGGCATCCACAGTGCCCCACCCAGCCCTGCACCGAGGGATGCAAGGTAGCCACCCCCACCCCACCCCTGCCTGGCTGCGGGGCTCCCAGCTTCCCTGACCTCATGCCCCTGGCCCCCTCAGCTTTTCTCAGGCTTTGGCTTCCCCCACGAGGGTCCAGTCCCCCTAGAGGCCATCGCCCATGGCTGCGTCTTCCTGCAGTCCTGCTTCAACCTGCCCCACAGCTCCCTCAACCACGAGTTCTTCCCAGGCAAGCCCACCTCCAGGGACACATGGGTGACCCAGCCAACCTGGGAGGGGCAGGGCAGGGGCCCTGAGGTTCCTGAGGAGGGAGGTGGAGGAGTCAGGCAGTGGAATAAAAGGGACAAACGGGGGCACAGGGAGAGTCACCCCCTGCCGGCCCAGCCAGGTGTTCTCCAGCACCCCTACGCAGAGAACTTCATCAGCAAGCCCCACGTGTGGACTGTGGACTACAACAACTCAGAGGAGTCTGAAGATGCCAACAAGGCCATCATGGAGACCCAGGTGAGACGACCACCGCTCGTACTGTGGGCCACATTATACTTAGAGAAAGTACCCAGACTTGGCCTGGGCTGGCAGAGGAGTCCACCTCCCTCCCGGTCAAACATACCCCTGCATCCAGCCATGTGGACTGGAGAGTGGAGCAGGGCCCTCACTCACCAACCCAGTGCATAGGTTTTAGGGAGCATACCTTGGTGCAGTGAACAACCTGCACAACCTTACAAGGTAGCCCCGGTTTCAGAGTCACTTATTGAGCACAATGAAGGGCCAGGCCCTGTGAGCACTCCTGACACAAATTGGATGCCAAGTCAATATCTTCCAGATGAAAGCATGGAGGTTCTTCAGATCCTGCTTTAGGTGTGGATCTGTGACCTTTTAGCAGCCTGTCTCGAGCGATGATGTGCATACAGCTCTTCCGGGGATCTTGCTGACAAGGTCAGCTTTCCATTCATGATGGAAACATCCAGTTCCTTCCTTCCTGATCTGGAGATGAATATTTCTAGAGGAAGAGCCCAGCGGCAAGTCACCAGGTCCTGATGTGCACCTGTCTTCAGCTCTAACAGGTGAAGCTGGAGTCTGGCAAGGAGGAGCACTCTGCCACTCCATCCAGTGGGGAGATCCGCTCACCTCCTGGGAATCAGCTGAGGCTTAAACTTAGGTCGCAGACTGTCTGGGCTCCTCTGGGGCAACCCTGAGGTGGGATCTCAGCACAGGTGTCTCCGCTGGGAGGTGGTCCCATGAAGGGGACAGGTGTGCCTGGAGTTCCTCACTGCGGGGCCTCTGAGCGGGGGCTTCCATCACATCCCAGAAAGGCAGGAACCTGGGGTGGTTCTCCTCCAGCTCCCACCTGCCCATGGCTGTGGGCTGCCCACTCCCGTGGCTTCTGGCTTGTCCCTTGCACAGGCTGAGCAGGCCATAGACAGCCCTGAGATGGAGCGTCAAGGGCAGAGAGGCTGAGTGGGCACTTCCCACATCTGCCACAGGGGCCACTCTCCATATTTGACAATGGCCCCTTGTGAATTTTAAGGCAGACAGGAACGTGGCCTCGGGGCCATGCCCAGTAGAGGGCTGGACAACTGATTATTACAGGTTGATGGGTTTAAATGGGCCCGAGCACCAGACTAGGGCAGTGGCCTCGGGAAGGGGACTCAGTGCTAAGGACAGGCCTGGGGCAGGGAGTTGGTGTGGGTTTACTCTGATTCACTTCATGCTGGAAACGACCCCTTGTGCCTTCTCCCCGGCCCTTCTGGCCTCTTCTTGCACAGGGATAGGGGCAGGGTGAGGACTCTTCCCCATCCCCTGACGTCTGCCCTGACCTCCAAGACCCATCAAGCAAAATGAGTCTGTGGGTGGTGGACCCCTCCCAGATGCTGGGTGCAGGGGAGGGACTGCACCTGGGAATGAATGTGCCCAGACTGTCCTACATGCTTCGGTTGGGACACATGGGAACTGGAGAGGTGCCTACTCTCAGGTTCTTTCCTTTGATTTTTATTACATGAACATCTGTTTAATTTTGCTATTGAGTTAATTAAAAAACAGAAATAACCAGGCTGAGGATGTAGCTCAGTGGAAAAGCACTTGCCTAGTGTTCAGGAGGCCCTGAGTCCAATCCCCAGCACCATAAAGTAAAAGAGAGGGAGAAGGAGAGAGAGAGTGTGAGCAGTGACAAAGGACAAAGGATCCAGGAACCAAGGCATTGACATCTACCGCAGGCCCCTAGGGACCCTGACCCGGCCCGTCTGCTGGCAGCCTCCTCTGTCAGGCCCCACCACCTGCTTTCCTGACAGTTCACCCCCTGGTAGCCCAGAGGGGCTCACACACTCCCGTGCCCATGGACCACCAGGGAGGGGCTTGTGTGTAGACCCGGCCACCCTGGGCTCCTGCCCCACAGGACCAGGTGTGGCCTGGGAGTCGGCATTTTCAACAAGTGCCTGGTGATGCTGAGAGTCTGCTCTAGAAAAGTGATCTTGGAGCAGCTGGCTGGGAGTGGACCGCGGCTTCTGCAGGTCTTGTGGCCTCCAGGGGAGGGGAGGCCAGAGGGGTGCAGAAGGCACAGAGCCCCAGGGGCCAGCCCCTACCCCACTCATGGCAGGGCAGGTTCTGTGCCCCTGGGCTGCGGCAGATGGGCCTGCACTGCGTATTCATCAAGTCCAGATAGAGGCCATGGGGTGAGGGACGGCGGTGCTGCCACCAACCCCCCCAGCACCTCTCAAGGTCACCCTCCTGGTGGCACCACAGGCCCAGCACCTGTCACCTGTGGAGAATGATGTCATGCCTGCAGTTAGACCTAATGGGGTTGTTTGCAGGCAGGCTGCTGCCACCTGGGAAATCACGGCAGGCAGGTGGCTGGAGTGCTCCCTACATGCAGGGCCTTTGACTCACCCTGTGAGCAAGTGCTTCAGACGCAGAGGGGAATAACTCAGGCACCGCAGCCGCTGCTGGAGCAGGGAGCGACATTTGGAGGGCAAAGGCTCTTCTCTGGGGCTTTTTCCTTATATCCTGGGTTCGTCCCTGCCATGGGCCCAGCGGCCTGCTGGGCAGTGCTCAGAGGCTGTCTGGACTCTGCCCTGTGTGTCAGGGCAGCAGCTAGCCACAGGACCCTGTAGGGGGTGGGGGAGGAGCACAGGGTGGGACAGGCCTGCAGAGCGTCTGGGACAGAGGGATGCTGGGGTTTTCTGGGACTCTGGAACAGCCTGGGGACTGAGAATACACACAGCACCTGGTGTCCAGTACTGGGACAAGGTCAGGCTGATGGCCTTTGTCCCTACAGTCAGAGGTGGCAGGGACCAGCTTCAAGGGGAGCAGTGGGGACTATCTTCCTGGGACCCTTGAGTGTTGGGAGTGTCACCTGGCCAGAGGGCCCAGGATGGGCCTCCAGCCGTAAGAGGCAGGCTCTGTGGGGGCCCACACAGCTCTGTTGGACATCCTGAGGTCACCTTATGAGGAAGAAGGGGTGCGGGCTCGGGCAGGACTGTTTGGTTTCACCACCAGGGTAAGGATCTCATCTCTGGGGCGGCCAACAGGAAGATGGCGTCACTGGGAACTGAGCTGGACTGGGCCAGGCAGGATGCCCACATTGTGTGGGGCTTGGGGAGGCTGATGGCCACAGCCACCCTCCTGTGAGTCACACTAGGTCGGCCCCAACTTCAGCCACTTCCACCTGCCACACATGGGCTCCTCTAAGGTGGCTCTGTGCTGGGCCTGTGGGTGAAGCCCAGGAAGGGGTTGGGAAGGGGACACCTTGTCCCTTGATTACCTTCACCTCTTGTACCCCAGCCACTCTGCCCACCTGCCCCCGTGCAGGTTGCTGCATGACCCTGAGACCATTAGGTCTCATGTAGTCTCCTGTGTAGTGCATTTGTAACCATTTGCAGTCTGGGCAGGTGCTTTCTAGATGCCACCTGGTTGCATCCTGCTGGGAGCATGCTGCGTCCCTCCGTGTGAAGGTCCATGTCTTGGGGAGGGAACAGCTGAGTTTTTCCATCCCACAACCATTTCTTGAGTGCCACTGCAGGTCAGGCACTGTACCAGGCAAAGAAAGATGGTTGAATGAGACAGACTCATCAACCCAGGTACATGCATGATTACATGAATGGTGTGAATCTACATTGTGCACAACCAGAGAAATGAACAGTAGTACCCCATTTGTGTACAATGAATCAAAGTGCAATCTGTATAAATGAAAATAAATAAAATTTTTAAAAATAAAATACAATAGGCATGATTAAGTGAATAGACACATTAATTAACAAAAAGACATTTGAATGTTTAGATGAAATAAATGATATATAGATGGGCAATGACTGAATGCAAATGGTGAATGAATGCAAGGATGCTCAGATATTGGACAGACAGCTGGATGTGTGGGGGATAAACAGACAGATTGAAAGACAAGTAGATTGAAGGAAGAGTTGATGGTGAATGGATGTAAGATAGAAAGATGGGAACATGAGAGTAGGGAGGGAAGAATCAACATAAAGAATAAAATATAAAAAGAGGGAAGGGAGGAAAAAGGATGGATGAATGGATGGATGAATGGTGGATGGATGGGTGGATGAATGGATGAGTGGATGGGTGGGTGGATGGATGGGTGGATGTATGAGTGAATGGGTGGGTGGATGAATGGATGGATGGTTGGGTGGATGGGTGGGTGGGTGGTTGGATGAATGGGTGGGTGGTTGGATGGGTGGATGGATGGGTGGGTGGGTGGACGAATTAATAACAAGGTACAGGAAAATGAATTAATATAGATATAAATAAATTAGTAAATAGCAGAATTAATTAACAGATAGCTGGGTGAAGGGTGGAGAAATGAGTAAGTGTGTGGGTAGGGTGACTGAGCACATGGGACACCGAGTCTGAAGGAGCAGAACTTCCTCAGCCACAGCCCCATAGCCCTCACTTCCCACCTCTGACAGGGCCCTGCCTTAGGGAAATTTTTGTCCCTTCTGCAGAGGGAGGCTGCTTTTTTTGGATGCACTTAATAGAAGAGTAAGCAGAAAGCATCCTTCCTCCCCCAGGTTCCTCTTTAGCTGTACCAATCCACCCTCTATCAGGCTGCCAGGAATAACACCAACAGAACCACAGAAAGTGCACGAAACCAAATACAGAAAGAGAGAAAAGGAGTGAGGCAAGCCTACCTGCTTTTTCCAGGTAGTCAGGATCTGCAGGGAGAGGTTTCCTAAGCTGAGCCTGGAGTTGCTGACCTCCATGCTCTCCTGGCAGAGCAGATTCGTGAACATCATGTGACAGGCCCTGGGGAACTTTTGACCTAGTGGGAGAAACACACAAATCAGTAAGCAAGATCATAACATGTCATCAGAGCAAAGGGATAGAGGGCCTTGTTTATCTACTTCAGCATAGAACACTCCAGGCACATCTTGGATTTCCTTTTTCTAACCCTGGAACCAGCCATTTATCTAAGACATCCTAATGGCTCTCAGTGGAGCATTTGAAACATGGTAGCACCATTCATGGGGGCTGAGAATCCAACAGTGTTGCTCTGGCTGAGGATCTCCTGTGAGGTGGCAGTCAAAATGACAACCAGTGTTGTGGGATTAATGGGTCTGCCTTCCAGAGGACTCACAAACACATCTGCTGGCAAGTGCATGCTAGCTGTTGGCAGGAGACCTTGGTTCCCTTCCACCTCCAGAAGGCTGCTTGGGCATCCTTAAGGCAAGGCAGCCTGCTTTCTCTCAGAGGTAACACATGGCCCTTTTCTGCTACATTTTGTCCTTCAAGAGAAAGTCACAAAGTGAAGCCCAAACCTTAGGGAAAGATAGACAAGGATGAAGTCCTAGAGTTGGGTGCATTTCTTGTGCTGAGGATAACAGCAGCCAGAAGCCCATGTAAAAAACAGGGTCAAAGGAGGTGAGATGAGAAGGGCAGTGGTGGGGTTTGTAGACACGTGTGTAGACACCAGAGGTTTTAAGGAGAGCTGGACTATGCCTGTGTCTCTTCCAAAAAACTTCCATGGTCCTAGTGATATGCCTATTGTAGAGAGGAGGGCACTGAACTTAAGGAAGGGCACATACCTTCCTATGCATCTCAACTTCATATCCGCACCCTGAGTCAGTCCCAAATCCTGATACGCTATGGAGGGAAATCTGTCTTGAACAAATGGAGAAATTGGGGAAAAATTGCCTCTAAAGAGAAAAAGGCAGAGAAAGAATGGGACCCACAGATGGACACATAAAGTGAAAAATAACAAGAGAGGAAGAGGGTCAGAGGCTTCCAGAGGCACAGTGACAGAGAAAGATGACCAAGCAGAGAGGAGAAGGAGACAAGAGGGAGATGGAGTGGGGTGTAAGTGGTGTGTGTGTGGTTGTGGGTGCCCTGTGCATATGCCAGGTGGTACTGGGGCCACAGTCACTGAGACCATCCATCTTTCCCTTCCTGTCTTCCATCAGCAGGAGGGACATGGAGGGTGGGAAACTGACAAGGGACAGTGGGATTCCAGTAATTAAAGATTCCAGATGCAATCACACACATAAGCCAGGAAGTCCAGATGGGGTGGCTAGGGAGAGGGAGGGAAAGTCTAGAGAAACTTTAGCTAATCACTTAACAGTGCCCACCCAGCCCTTCACACCACCTTGGCTATGGGGGTGGGGATCAGGACATCAGAAGGACAACTTGTGCCCATCGCCAAGAATACCTCTCTCAGTCAGCTCATGCAGCAGGCTAGGCATCTCTCAGGAGTAAGGTTCTTGCTGGGGACCCCAGAGTGACAGAAAGTGACTTCATACATGGTAGACCCCTTGTACCCAGGACATCTGGATGTCAAGGGACCTTCCCAGACATATGCTTGCATAATTCATCCATCATCTCTTGACTCAAAGAATGCCTGCCCCAGACTCAGCTACCATGGTACCTCATCCCATCCTCACCCCTTGGCCCTCAGCCCCACCATAGCAGGCAGTCAGTGCTGTCCCCTATTGCAGATGAAGAAAGTAGGGGTGAGAGGGTGTGAGTAACCTGCCTGTGGGTCACCCAACTGGACAATGGCAGCAAGTGTTCAGTCATCCTTGAACCACCTATAATACTACTCCACGTGTCCTACCTGAGCTCCTTCAAATCCCATGATGCAGACATCAATACCACTCCCAAATATTAGGCTGTCCAAGGAGGAAATTTACAGAAAAACTGTAAGAATACAAGTGTTTCTCCTCTACTACGACTCATCCATTGGTCTCATTTTTACCTCATTTTCTCTCTCTTCCCTCTTCCCTTTCCCAGCTTTTTCCTCTCCTCCTCCTCCTCTTCCTCTCCCACCTTCCATTTAAAAGAAAATGGCAGACACAGGTTGTTGTGGTGCTAAATACCTCAGTATACACTGTTTAAGGATAATCTCCTGTACCCATACCACCATTATCATGCCTCCAAATGCAACCCTGACACCATGACATTATCTAATGTGCAATGCACCTTCAAGTGTGCCTGGTCAGCATGACCCATGAACCTTCATGAATTTGCTGAATCCAGGACCCAAGGTGGAATGGCCCATCACTTTGGTCTTGTGTCTGTCTGTTTTTTGTGGCGATGGGGTGGAACCCAGGGCCGCACATATGCCAGGTATGAGCTCTTCCATGAGGTAACCCCAGCCCTTTTTATTTTGTGACAAAATCTTGCTAAGTTGCTGAGGTTGACCTTGAACTTGAGATCCTCCCTGCCTCAGCCTCCCAACCCCTGGGATTAGAGGTGTGAACCACGGTGCCTGGTCACACTAATATTTTGAATGTTCCCTGGCCTAGGTTTGTGCAATTGTGTCCCTGGCATTGGGTCATTTGATAAGGTGGGGTTCACGGGGTCTCTGTCCCTGAAGTGCCCTTTTCCCCATGTAAGGAAAAAATACCATCCATGTGCCGCTTGAGGCAGGTGTGATCATTCCATTTTCAGGAAAGCTTTCCACCAGGAGTTTTGGAATCCACTGATCATCCTCTCCAGAATCAAGTGTGATCATTACAACACAGAGATTTTGAAACTCCATCATTTTTCTTTTACATTCATTAGTTGACCTTCTTTGGTAAAGAAAACCCTCACTGTATGTCATCATTACTAGTCAGCGTTTGGGAAGATGCAGGTTGCCTCAGATTCAGCAGGTGGCAGCCCCTCCAAGCTGGCCTCTGAATCCTGTGTTGAGTCCCCCTCTTTCTTTGAGATGTTCCTTGCTTTCCAACACAATAGAATGTTCTGGGCTAATCTTGCATTTCCCTCATTCTGACCCTGGGATGGGTCCTTTCTTTGGGACATCATGGTGGCTTCTTGAGGAGAACAGTATTTAGGAGCCAAGGGTGAGCCCTAGGTATGCTTTTTCCTGTTGAGACATCACACTTTGCAGGCCTGAGGGGACAGAGGGGCATATGGATCCATCCTGTTGTCTCCAGCACAAGTCCAACATCTCCAGAATATTTCTGTAATCACCCATGCCCTGCCCTTCTAACAGGGAAATTGAAGTCACACACCATAAATGTGAGTTCCACAACTACCTGGGTTCAAATCTCAGCTCTGCCATTGACCTGCTGTGTGGCCTTGGCCAAGTTCCCTAACCTCTCTGGGCTTTAATGACCCATCTGTAACAGTGCTGTTGTGCAGAATGGGAAAAATGCCTTTGTAGCCTGTGAGACAGAGTCTGAGGAATGAATGAATGTAGGTTACTATTATTGTTGTTGTTACTATTAATGGCTACTAACTCAGACTCCAGGATAATGACAGTAAGATAATGACTGTGGAGTGCTTACTTCACCGAACACTGTTCTGTGAGCAGGATCTCATCCATCTTTAAAGCAATCATTTATCAACCCCTTGTACAAATCTTTCCAGCCTATATGTGGCAAAGCTAGACACTTTACTTGACACCTAGACAGTGTAAAAGAATCAGAGTTCTTGTCCTGAGCGGGAGGGAGGAAGGGAGGTGGGGGAAGGAAGAGAAGTGCTATTCGTAGAGGGGATTCAGCAAAAGGATCCCCAGGTTCTCCAGGATTGGGTGCAGCTCACAGTTCTGGTTTGGCCTCTGTCCTTGGTGCTGAAAAATCCAGTGCCCACCCAGGGTCCTCAGGGCCAGAGTGTCCTAGCATCTCTTAGAAGGCAGTGGCTCTACCCATGGTCCCTGCCAGCTAGTTAATTGGGGCCCAAAGTGCTGGTTTTAGTACCTCACCAGGATCCCTGCCCTGACCACAGACCCAAGCCCTCCCCCGGTCTCCACCCAGCACCAAAGAGTCTGCCCCAAATTCAACCCCGTAACAGTGTTCAGCCTGGCTTCTCTCATCCTCAGGCATAGGAGGTTATTTCTCCTGGAAGCAGAGCACAGAGCTGACTCCAGACCCCTCCTGGACAAGGTCAAATTCTCCCTGCTCAGACCAGGGTGACCATGTCCCCTCCTGAAGCAGACATCTGCCCCGTTGATCTGGTTGTAGGAACAGCAGGATCTCAGGACTTCGGGACCTAAAATGACCTCCTTTCCAGCTCCATAAAGCCTTGTATTGCTTACCAGAACACCAGGGTCAAGTTGAGAAGGTGAAAGACCAGACTGGTGTTGTGTCTAGCCCAGGGTGTGAATGACTGATGGCCAGGCAGAGAAGGACTGTAGGAGGCGCAGCTGTCTGGAGGCTTCGGAGACACCCAGGGTGGTCCCCCTTACCCTCTTGGACAGATGCACAGAGGTGTCCTGATCTGTGCTTGACTTATGATGAGGGACAAGCCAGTCAGTACTTTTCCCAGGCCACTTCCTCACCCAGTCACCTAAAATCTAATGGCCTTTCCCTCCTTCCTCAGCCCCGTCTTGGGGAGGAGCCATGGATCACCATACCAGGGCACAGGTTGGTTTGAACCCTTCATTTAACCGCCAGATTTGAGGTGAAACCCAGTCACACCAGAGTAATTCCGTATCACAACCCAGAAGCAAATGCTCTGAGACTTCTCACCCAGACTCTCTAGAAACGAGATGCAGGTTCAGACTTTGGAAAGACAAGTTTGGCCAGTCATGGCTGGATGGGGCCGGAGGGGCGAGGATTCACTGCCCATACAAAACATGGGAATAAACATTGACAGACAACAAAACCAGAAGCCACCCTCCACGTCCATGTTCTCCGAGACCAAGGTGACGATTCAGCCATTTTTGAAGGAGAAAAAAAAGTACATATATATATTTCTCTCACGCATCACAACAGATTGGCTTAAATAATCTGCAGCGACGTCTCTTGTCTCCTTGGCTAATCATGTTGCTAAATGGTTGATATTCCCCCCTCCATGGCTACTGCTGAGGTGGGGCACACAGAAGCAGGTGTGGGCCAGGAAGGAGGAATATGTTGTTTGATAGACGACTGATGCTCAAATGTCTTTGATATCCTTGTTTAACTTCCTCAGAGACACGGAGAATTGGATTGGTCAGACAGCTCTTCACTATGTGACACAAACAAGAAACACTAATTAAAAATAATTGCTACCCCCTCCCCAGAATTAAGAGTATGATGTTCAGATTCATTTTAAGAAAGGTAATTTGATGCCAATAAATTACAATTATAAAAACTTCATTACAGTCAAGTCATCTATCCACCATTGTCCTAATTACGCATTGTAGGAATAATGAATGGTAATGATTTAATGTACAATCATTACCACCATTGAAAAATAAAATATAATAATCACCATTGTTATTGTTATCAATAATACAGATATTTTGGCAAGGCGAATCTCCACTTGAGGCTGAGACAAAATTTCATGGCTTCTCTTTTTTTTTTCTTTTGTCCCCAAATGGAAGTGGTCCCTTCTCCCACCACCCCTGCCCCTCCCAGCTCCATCTTGACTAAGAAATCCACAGTGCAGAATGAAATGGCTCACTTCTCAGGAGGGTTCAGCCCACGACTCCTCTCCCCTGGCCAAGAGGTCACCTCTTGGGGGCCAGAAAGGAAAGAGAAAATGATTGTTCTAACATGGAAACAGGACTGGGAACTGGCGGAGCTGACTCCAGTTCTTTCGTGAAACCATTTATGCCTCCTATGTCAAGGAGAAAATAGACAAGATTTTTAGTGTGAAATTCTTGGAAGATAATGAATTGGAACTCTGGAGTCAGATGACCTGGGTTTAAGTCTTGGTTCAACCCCTTAATCCTGGGGACCTTGATGCATTCTTTGCACATTTCTATGCTTTGATATTTCTCCCTATGTAGTGGAGCTTGAAATAGCTCCTACCTCACAGTTTCATAAATTTAAGGACACTGATACATGCACAGTGCTTGGAAGAGTGCTGGTTCTTAGTATCTACTCCCAAACTAGAAACTAAGACCTTTTTTGAGCTTGCCCTGCTCAACCTCCCCAGTCTCCCACTTCCTGCTTTCCTGCTACAGGCACATCCTTATTGAGCCTCAATGCTCAACTCGTTCTACAAAGATGGCCTGCAGAATCCAAGCTCCACAAGGAGCACCAATCACCACCCAGTCAAGCCTGATCCCCCAGCCTCAGGAAGCCTTGGCCTGCTCCCAGGTGACAGACAAGTTGCTGGCATCTCTCCATAGCACCTGTGCCAGGCTGTTCCAACCTCTGGTAATCTAACCTCTTGCTCACCTGGCTTGAGTTCTTTGTCTCTGTGCTTTGTGACTGTCTTCCAAGGTAAGCTCTAAGCCCTTCCACAGCAAGAATTACATCTCCCCACCTTCCTGTTACCCCATCCCCACCCACACCCCCAAACGCTAGTGTGTGTCTCCTCGTGTGTTTGTTGAATTTTGAGAATGCAGAGGATGGTATTCTTTAGAACATTTATTGTTTTAATTATGATCCTACAAATAATGCATCTTTATTTTAGAACATAAAGACAAGCAGAGAGGAGGAACAAATAAGACCTGCATTTCCACATCCTAGAGTTGGCCACTCAACAGGTGCATGCGCCTCTGCCTCAGCTTTTCCACAATGCTAAGCAGACTTCTGACTGTGAACAGACCTGGGCCACAGGAAGTCATCATGGCCAACCACGTGCCAGATGTCAAGAAGTTCACTAGTGTCATTTTATTGGACCTGACAGCAACCTATGCAAGAGGTGTGACTGGCATCTCCTTGTTCAGGTGGAAAAACTGAAGCTCAGAGAGGTGGTGTGTGGTGGAGCGAGGATGCACACAGGTGTCCAGTCTCCAGAGGCCACACCCTCTCTGGTCCTGGGGGCGTTTCATCAAGGTCATTTCCCACCTCATGGAGTGCTTTTAACTGCGGGCACAGCGACCCACCCAGAGCACTGCTTCACCCGGCCCTATGGCACGTGATCTGTTGGCGCCTCATTTTCCACCACAGGGAACCACTCTGATGGCCATTCTTGCAGACCTGTCTGTGTCCTGACGGTCCCTGGGAGTCCTTCTGGGGTGCACACGCATGCAGCCAGAGGGTCTGAGCCTTCCTAGCCATCTGCTCTTCCAAGGCATGACTTACACACAGTAACTTGAACCATTCTTAAGTGCAAACCCACGCGCTTTGACAAGGACACACACCAGGGTGATCCCAAGATGGGAGGTCCCTGCTGCACAGAGTCCCAAACAATCAAGTTGTCCTGGCCCCAGACAACCAAGTTCTGCTGTCTGTCCCCATGGCTGTCCCTTTTCTAGAATGTCATATGAATGACACCACGCCATCTCTCATCTTCTGTTCCTGTCCCTCCCACTTTGTCCTTGACTCTACTGTGGGAACGTCACTCACCAGTAGACATTTGACTTCTTGTTTGAGTTTCTGTTGAGTTGGAGGAGTTTTGTTTTGTTTTACATATTCTGGATACAAGTCCTGTCTCAGATTTTTTAAAAATATAAATTTTCCCAGTTTTCTGGCCTGCCTAGTCTATTTGCTTTTGAAAAATAAGTTTCAATTTTAATCATCTCTCATTTATCAATCTTCTTCATGTATACTTTACGATTTTATATCCTAAGAAATATTTGCTTGACCCAAGGCCACAGGAACTTTCTCTTATGTTTGTGCCTCATGGGCTTGATCTTCAGTATTAGAAAGAAGAAAGAAAAGATAAAAAGAGAGAGAGAGAGAAAGGAAGGAAGAAAGAGGAGAGAGAAAGAAAGAGAAAGAAAGGAAGGAGAAAGAAATTTTTATAGACTTAATTCTTACATTGCTATATAATTTTCAGCATAAAAATTACAGTGAAACAATTGTCTGCCATAATAAATAATTTGGGGTTCCTTTTTTTGTAAGTGGTGTGAGTCAAGAGTTGAGGTTCTGCCATAGCTTAGAATGTAAGTGTCCCTCAAAGGACCATGTGTTAAAGAATTGGTCCCAACTTGGTGCCCATAGGAGGTGGAGCCTAGTGGGAGATCTCAGGTGACTATGGGACCCCAGTCTGTTCTCTCTCTCTCACTTCGCAGCCATGGGGTGAGTGGTTTTGCTTCCCCACACATTCCTTCCATGATGTGTCATCACCAGAGGCCTAAAGAAATGGGGTCAACTGGCCATGTTCTCAAACCTCTAAAATTGTCAGCTAAAATCACCCTTTTTTCTTTATCAGCTGATCGTTTGTTATAGTAACTGGAAACTAACACAGGTTCTCTTTTGCACATGGTTATTTAATGGTCCAGCACTGTTTATTACAAGATCATTCTTTTTAATTAAGAATATGTACGTGTTATGATGCTTAATGTTGGCCTACAGGTTCTGTGTTATATGGGATCTTTATTATGATTTTTTCATTCTTTCCATGTTTCATTTTGGGTACTTTCTATGTTTTTTTTTCTTTTGCTGTGTCTAATCTGATGCTAATCTTGCTAGTATTTTTGTCTGTTTTGGGTTACTACTGGGAACTGAACCCACCAGTATGCCTTTTTAATTTCTGACATTGTGCTTCTCATCTCTGGAAGTTCTAGATCAGTCTTCCTGATGTTCTTCTGTTTCTTGGCCCAGCATGCTCATGTTTACCTCCACCGTCTTAAACATATGAAGCAGACTTAGAGCATCTGTTTCCATACTACCCTCTCTGCAATTCCATCACCTCTTCCATTTCTACATCTGTTTCTCTCTTTTTATTATTTTTTCTTTTATTTTAATTTTTTAAATTTTTATTTAAAGAAAATTTTTTATACATGTATACAGGGTAATAATGTCTGTCTCATTCAACCATCCTTCCCATCCCCATACCCCCACCTCTACTCTCACTCCCCTCTGCATAATCCAAAGTTCCTTCATTCTTCCTACCCACTCCCCACTATGAATCAGCATCCACTTATCAGAGAAAACATTCAGCCTTTAGATTTTTGGGATTGGCTTATTTCACTTAGCATGATATTCTGAAAATGCCATAATTCCATTCTTTTTTAAGGCTGAGTAATATTCCATTGTGTATAGGTACTACATTTTCTTTATCCATTCATCTATTGAAGGGCATCTAGGTTGGCTCCATAGTTTATCTATTGTGAATTGAGTTGCTATGAACGTTGACTTTGCCGCGTCACTGTAGTATGCTGATTTTAAGACCTTTGGGTATAAACCGAGGAGTGGGATAGCTGGGTCAAATGGTGGTTCCAAGTTTTCTTAGGAATCTCCATACTGCTTTCCAAAGTGGTTGCACCAATCTGCAGGCCCACCAGCAATGTATGAATGTACATTTTCCCAACATCCTCAACAACACTTACTATTTCTGGTATTCTTGATAATTGCCATTCTGACTAAAGTCAGATGAAATCTTAAAGTATTTTTAATTTCTGCATTAGGTTTTAATGATGAGTGTACCTCACGGTGAAAGGTTCTATTCTTATGCTTCTTCATGTGCACAGTAATTCTCGGTTGGATGCTAGACATTGTGCATGTTCCCCATCAGTTGCTCAGTTTTATAGTAGTCCTTCAAATAGTGTTGAGTTTTGTCTCAGCACACAATCAAGTCACTTAGAATCAGTTGTGCCTTTTCAAGTCTTGTTTTCGAGCCTTTAATATAGGGATGACTGATTCCCACTGCCCCCACATTGCATTGCCTCTTGGAGGATTCTGCACAGGATCTTTCCATCAGGAGCTCTTTCTCTGGTGGGTTGTTCCTAACCCTGTGTGAGACCTATGAATTGTTCTTTCCACTCATTCCTTGGCCACAGGAAGTTACCTCTCACACATGCACAGAGTGCTGAGCCAAAGGCATAGGAACATCTTTCCACTGATTTCAGAGTTTTGCGCCCCATGAAGATCTTTCTTCTGCAGAACTCTGTCCCCTGGATCCTCCCCATCTTGGGCTCCTTGAACTCTGATCTCTTAGACAAGTTCAACCCAGGAAACCTTCAAGCCTCGGGGATTCTCCTCCCTGGTAAGTGGCTGGAAACTTGTGGGATCCCTCTTGTTTGCCTTCCTTCTTTCAGGGACCACAGACCTGGGCTGCCTGCTTTCTAATGTCCCAAACTGTTGTTTTAGAATATTTTGCCTGGTTTTCTAGTTGTTCAAGGCAGGATGGTAAATCTGGTTTTTGTTATGCTGCAACTCAGTGTGAGTATTGTCAAGAATTTTGCTAAAAATAATAATATAGAGTCAGGGGGATCTTCTCTCCCATCTCCCCTCAAAAGTCTCTCCTTTGACTGATACTTTTAAATCATTTATCAATGAACATAAGTTGAAAGGACCTTAAATAAACACCTGAAAGAGGAAGAAAGCATGAATCTAAATTAGGTAGAGATGCTCACCTGGGATTCGTGAGGCCCTGTGTTCAATCCTTAGTACTGCAAGTAAATTAAAATAAACTAAATTAATTAGGTGAGAGAAAGTGACACAATCAGGTTTGGAATTTAAGATAAAAATTGGGAGTCAAGCAGGTACTTGCCTGCTCTGATGTCCCCTCTGGGAAATGCTCAAATTCTCAAATATAAAAATGCATAGTCTCAGGCCCAAACTGAAACCTACACAGGGTTCAAACTCTGGGAGCGGGACCCCAGTAGATTCTGCGTTTTCTACATGTCCCTCAATTGCTTCTGACAAATTGATGAACTTGAATGTAAATGAGGATCAGACACTTGGCACCACAATGAGTTAGTGGTGGGTCTGGACTTGGAAACCAAGACTCTTGTCCCCCATCCACTCTGGCCTTCCACATTGGCCACTACTGGTCTCTCCCTGACCATCAGAATCACCCAGCAGCTCTGAAAGGTTGACCCTCTGGACTTTCCTCCAGAAATTCAGATTGAATTGGCCGAAGGCAGGACTTTCTCAAGTTCCATAGGTGATTCCAATGTGGGCCAGAGACACAGCATAGCTGTAACCTTGTACATCAGTGAGTCTGGGAGCCCCAAAAGTGTATGTGTACATCATATGGATTGTGTCAGCTCAGGTACAACACAAGCTTTGATTGTCATAAAAGGGGGATCGTGATCCATTTTCTCAGATAAAGGCAGTTCACAAAGGAGACCTTGCTTCAGTTAAAACAGTATTTCTTGAACTTCACTGGGCAAAAAAAATCCCCTGGAGAACTTGTTCACAGATTCCTAGCTCTGTGGTAGAATATTTGCCTAGCATAGATAGGCCCTGGGAATTGAACCCAGGGCAGAGAGTCTGATTTCCATAGGTCTCTAAGTAGGGCTTGAGAATTTGCATTTCTAATAGGTTTCCAAGATGCCGATGCTGCTGGTCTGAGAATCACACTTTGAGAATTACTGAGTTCTGGGAAAAGAAGGTGGGGAAAGGGCAGACCAGGATCCACCAGGGACTGGTGGGCTTGGGAAGTCATTCCCAGTCTACTGCCGGCCAACCAGGAAGGAATGCGACCTTTGAGATGCTGGCAGGTGTTGCCACTGACTCCACTCCCAGCAATCTTCCACCTTAAATCCTCACCTGCCCTTTCCAACAGCACCCCTCCCCCGCTCTAGTTGCCCGTCTGCAGCACCCACAAAAGGTCTTACCAATCCTGGAGCCCTTTGAGCAGAGGAGAAGAATAATAGTGTAGTACAACTGCTGCTCAGCCAAGAGAACAGGAGATTGGTTCATCTCCTCTGCAGGATCTAGAACAGCGCTTGATCTGCAGTAGGCACTGGTGAGCACCCAAGCAGTGAGGGAGTCAACAGCATCTCACATGCTGGAAGCGCTTTGGGATCAAGCTCTTTTTAAAAATTCTCAGCTCCGTTAAGCCTTTGGATCCAGACGAATGAGAGCTATTATTATTATTATTATTATTATTATTGAGTTATAGATAATGAAACTGAGGTTCTGGGAGGTAGGGGCATTTGCTAGTGCTGGGACAGAAGCTGAGGTTAGAACTCAGGACTGTCCAAGACCTACAAGCAGTCTTCCTCAAATTTACAAATATTCACCTACTTATGGATGAATACAGAATGCAGGTACATTTGTGAATCAGATGACACTAATTGAAAGAGCACTGCATTGTTGTTCTGTGGAAGAAAGTCTAATAGTATTGTATGAGTCATGCGCCCCCCGTTGAGATTGAACACAGAAAAATACAGTCTGACTACAGGTCTAGTAGCTGGTGTAACAATATATGCTATAGAGCTTTAAAATATGTACAGCATATAATCTATTACTAAATGACCTAAGGCACTTGCATGAAGGAAGTATGCTGCCTCTCTCCTCTTCCCCATCCCCCAAAAATGCCCTAAAGGGATTCTCACTGGTCAAGCAAAGTCTCACAGACAGGAATGAGATGAATCACCAAGTCTGCCCAGAAGAGGTCTAGGTCTTATTCATTCTTCCTCATTTCCAGTGGAATCAGAAGGAACAAAGACTTGCCTCCTGCCACATTAGGAAGGGTGAGCATGCACTGAGTATTATAGTTCATTGAGTAAAAAGACTGCAATAATGCCTGTCAGATTTTCTCCCCTACGTTCATTGTGGCACCAAGAAAATTCTAGGCACTTGATAATGTTCCTGAGAACAAAAAATCAGTATTCACAAAATTACCCCTCTTTGCTGCCAAAGAATAATGGGACTTCATAATTTTCTCTTTTTAAAACAGAAATAGGGCATGACTTCAACATTAGCAAAATACCAAGACCACTCCAATGTACTCTTGTTCTGCATCAGCATGTGGGCTGGCTAGTACAGTCCTGTGCCTTGGCCAGAGTCTGCCCCAACTCCATTCTGCTATTTGAAAATGAGAGCCACAAGGAGAAGGTGCAGCTCTCACTACTCCCTCTTAGCTAGGGCAAAAATAAATGACTTTAAAAGTCTATGTCTCTTCACTATAATTCAAAGTAATTATCATTTGGTGATACACAGTCCCAGGTCCTTATCTTACTCATTAAGCACTTAGAAGCTCCCCAACCTAAAAGATTCTCAGGAAATGTGTTCAACAGAGACTGAAGAGGACTGGGGATATAGCTCAGTGGTACAGCACTTGCCTAGCACACGCAAGGTCCTGAGGTTGATCCCCAGAACCACAGAAGAAGAAGGAAAACAACTGACCAAAGGATCCTGTTTACTAGGTAAATTCTATATTCCACACAGGAGGGTCTGGATAATTAAATTTCAATATACTCTCCCAGCCCTTATAGAAAATGAAAAATACACCGCTTGTTTTTTTCCATTCCAGGCAATCTGTTAAAGGAAACCAACATTACTTGTAAACAGATTCCAAGCTACTAGAAGGGTAAATTAAAAATATACTTGTGTGTTTTGGATACATTCTTTAAACCATTTGTCAGATTCTTGTTCTAGCATGATTCTTATGATTAGCCACATAATTTTAAGATTAAAATAAATCTTTATGTTCAAAGAGCTTTTTCAAGTAAGTAACAAATATATATGACTCTTCAGCATTGATTACTTGTGCACATTTTCAAGAGAAATCTCAAAAGCCAGGGTATGTCTGTAATTAATCCTAGCAGCTGGGGAGAATGAGGTAGGAGGATCACAAAAAAATAAAAAGAAGAAGAAGAAAAAATAAGTCAGTGTATTTTCATGTTCTTTGGGCAAAATTTATGTCTTTATTTTTCTTTTCTTAAAATAACCTTACTAGTCAGGTATGGTGGTGAAGACCTGTAACCCCAGCTGCTCATGGGGCTGAGGCAGGAGGATCACAACCTCAGCAATAGCAAGGAGCTAAGAAACTCAGTGAGACCCATCTCTAAATAAAATACAAAATAGGGCTCAGATATGGCTCAGTGGTTGAGTGCCCCTGGGTTCAATTTTCAGTACCTACCCCCAAAAATAGCATTATTAATGAAAATACTCTCACATTACCTGGTATGATTATATTTTCCAGTAAAGAATATAAGTCACACAGAATATACTAGCTAGCCAACCCAACCACAATGCCTTTAAAAAACATAAATAAATTCATGACAGGATTTCACAATAAGGGGGTGATAGAGTTATTTCTGAAAAGATTTAAGAAAAAGGAAGTATAGTATCTTTGTCCTATCCTTGCTGTCATGGAAGATTCATATCCACTTCTGAAAAGATTTATATGCAAAGGTGTCTGAAGTTGGTGTTGGGGTGTGTGAGTGTGTGTGTGCATAGGTTCAAAAATCAAATTACAGCTTTAGAAAGAATGCAAACCTGTATGAAACCAAAAATGCAGACTGAATCCCAGCAATGGGAGTAAAAAGGAGGGAACAATTATTGAAGTAACTGATACATTTTCTTTTCATTTATTAACACTTTTTATGATCATCATGACCAGCTGTAACTGGAAAAAAGGAAAAGAAACTATGAACTAAATTTAAAGGATTTTTCCCCATAGTACTGAAGACTGAACCCAGGGATACTTTACAACCTAGCTACATTCATAGTCCTCTTTTCTTTTTTCTTTTGAGACAGGGTCTAAGTCACTGAGGACCTCACTAAATTGCTAACATGTGATCCTCCTGCCTCAGCCTCCTGAATCACTGGGATTACAGTGTGCACCACCATGACTGGCTGAAGGAATTTTTTTAACCTATATTAAACACGGCACTCCCTCCCATGTTTCACCCTGAACCTGACTGCTCCCTGCACACACCCCACATTCATCTCTTCCCTCTACTTGGTATGTGTCCCACATTCTCATGAAAGGTGAGTAAAGACTCTTTTCTAAACTTGCCTGTCTTTTGAGTTCAAACATTTTGTTATACCTCCAAGATGTACTTATTACAGACTGCATTGAAAAATAGCTCAACTCTATGTATGCTTAAATTCTGTCACCACCAGTAGATCATGATCTAGTAAAGTCCATCACCATTCCAATACAATTCTTTAACTATAGCGACTGAAATTTTCATCATTTTTGTAGCCTATCAATGCACAAAGAAAATGCCAATAAATGAGTAATAAAAAAATATGAAGTTTTCATTCCAGAGATCCTCAAAAGAAAATAAAACGCCATATATCCTAAAGGCTAAGAGTCACCTGTCTACAACTAGTTCTTGGGTTCCAGGCTACATATATACTTTGCTAGGAATCTGGAGAAGATCTGTATTTCCCAAAATGGTATGTGCTGGACACTGTTCTACATGAATGTTACAGATAATTAAGTAAAATGTGAAAGTCAGAAATAAAATAAAGTTAAAAATGGTTACATTACTGCAAAACTTTAATACACTAATACACACTTTTAATTTCAAGATAAAATTCCATTATGAAGCCTTTAATAAACTAAGGCAAGATCCTGGAGAGACTTTGTAAAATACTTCAAAGAAGTCTTTGGTTTTGGTCACAATGTTACTGAGTACAAAAGATTAACTTCTAAAAAAAGTTCTTACCTGATATGCATTGCAGGTAGAGATTCATACTGGCAAGACAAAAAGAGCTCCTCATGTTTCAACTGATGTTTCTGTTTATCAGTCAAGTCAGCCTCAACTGTTGTTTCAGATTCATCTTCAATTTCTTCTACAAATAAAATTCAAAGAATTCATTATTACTGTCTATTTGGATATTAAGACAGAATTTAAAAGATAGATCAAATCTACATTTATTTAATATTCTTTTCAAACTAATCAATTTTAGAGTTACATATTAAATTTATCACTTTAATTACAATCATAAAATTAAATTCTTTGGGCCTCAAAGAAGAGAAACTCCAATTTAAAAATAATAAACAGGCTGGGGTTCAGTTCAGTGGTAGAGTGCACATCTAGCATACATGACGCCCGGGTTCAATTTCCAGCAGAACAAAAAATAATTAAATTAAAATAAATAAATAAAAATGAAAACTGACAGAAGGAACACAAGCATTCATATCTCTTCATCCAATAAAACTACAGCAAGATGACAAAATGTATTTACATTTCAGTGACAATGAAAACTGAAGCAGAGAAAAGAAAGAATTTTGACCAAGCCAAGCACAATGGTTCACACCTGTAATCCCAACAACCAGGGACACTGAGGCCAGTCTCAGAAATTTAGCAAGGCCTTCAGCCAAAATGAAAACTTCTCAAATAAAAGTAAAAAGAACTATGAAATACAAAGGGAAGGAACACTTCCAAATTCATCCTATGTAGCCAGTGTCACACTCATATCAAAACCAGATAAGGAGAAAACTACAGACCAACATCCCTGATGAAATTTCCTTCTGGTGTCTGAGGAGAATTATGACTACAGATGATATGATCCTATACTCAGAAGACCCAAAAAAACTACCACAAAATACTTTAAGAGCTAATAAACAAATTCAATGAAGTAATGGATTACAAAATCAACATAAAAAATCAATAATTTCCTATATACCAGTAATGAATCTGAGAAAAAAAAGAAAAAACAATCCCATTCACAATAGCTTCAAAAAAATAAAATACCTAGGAATAAATTTAACCAAGGAGGTAAAAGAACTCTACAATGAAAATTACAGAATATTAAAAAAGACCTTAGAAGATAGTAAGACCTCCCATGGTCATGGATAGGCAGAATTAATATTGTTAAAATGGCCATACTACCAAAAGCAGTATACAGATTTGAAGCAATCCCCATCAGGATACAAATGACATTCTTCACAGAACTAGAAAAAAAAGTCCTAAAATTCATAAGAAATAATAGAAGACCCAGAATAGCCAAAGCAATTCTAAGCTAAAATAGCAATGCTGGAGGCAACACAATACCTGACTTCAAATTATACTACAGAGATGTAGTAACAAAAACGTCATGGTACTGAAATAAAAATAGACACACAGCCCAATCATACACACAGCCCAGGTATTTGGGACACATCAAAACAAAACAAATAGAAGACATATAGACAAACCCACATGATATGGTCATCTGATCTTTAACAAAGGTGCCAAAAATATATATTGGAGAAATGACAGCCTTTTTAACAAACAGTGCTTGGAAAACTTGTTATCCATATGTAGAACATGAGACTAGACCCTTATCTGTCACTCTGCACAAAAATCAACTCAAAATGGATCAAAGACCTCAGAATTAGACCAGAAACTATGCAACTCCTAGAGGAAAATGTCGGGTCAACACTCAAACAAATGGACACAGGCCACAACTTTCCCATTGGGACCCCTAAAGCTCAGGAAATAATTTCAAGAGTTAATAAAAGGGAAAGCATCAAATTAAAAAGCTTCTGCACAGCAAAAGAAACAATTTAAAATGTGAAAAAGAACCTACAGAATGGGAGAAAAAATTGGTAGATACTCTTTTGAGGATTAGTATCTAGAATATATAAAAAACTGAAAAAATTTAATGCTAAAAAGCAATCCAATTAATAAATGGTTGAATGAAGTAAACAGACACTTCTCAAAAGAAGAAATACAAATGGCCAACAAATATATTAAAAAATGCTCAACATCATTAGCAATTAGGGAAATGCAAATCAAAACTACACTGAGATTTCATCACACTCCAGTCAGAAAGGTAGTCATGAAGAATACAAACAATAAGTGCTGGAAGTGACCTAGGTATGGGAGGCAGAGAGTAAGGAGGGAAGTACTGAGAAGTGATATTGGTAAAATTAATTGTTTTACTGTGTGTACATATGAATAGATAACAAAAAATCCCATCATTATGTACAACTATAATGCACTAATAAAAAATGTAGAAAAAATAATATATGTTGTAGAGTATGTGGAGGAAAATGATCGCTTTTACACAGTTGTTAGGATTATGAATTAGTGCAACTTCTATGGAAATCGGTATGGAGGTTCCTCAAAAGAGTAGGCAGGGAACCCCCACATCAGCCATCTGTAACAATACTCTGTATTTATCCTAAGGAATTAAAGTCATACTGCAGCGATACGAGTATACCAATGTTTATAGCAGCATATTTGACAATAGCCAAAATATGGAACCAGCCTAGGTAACCATCAATGGATGAATAAAGAAAAACATTTAAAAAAAAGAAAGAAAAGAAAACATACATACATACAATGGAATTTAATTGAGCCTTAAAGAAAAAATGAAATTATGTCATTTGCAAGAAAATAGATGGAACTTGAGAACATTATGTTAAATGAAGTAAGTCAAACATAGAAGATCAACAGTCATATGTTTTCTCCCATGTGAAAGTTAAAGAGAAAAAATAAGTGGGGGGAAATCAAAGGAAGAAAGTAGAGGAAAGGGAACAGAAAAATAGGGAGGGAGGGGTCAAGTACTAGGGAGTGATATTGGCCAAATTATGTTATTATATTGTGTGCATATATGAATATGTAACAACAAATCCTGCCATTATATACAACTATATTACACAAATTTAAAAAATGGAGAAAAAAATAAAAATAACTGGGAATATAGCTTATGATAAAACCACCTTGGGTTAAATTTCCAGTACAAGAAAAAAAAAGAATTATTTTTTTACTGAATTCAACAAATATTTATTGAGTGCCTATTATGTGCTAGATATTTTTCCAGGTATTTGGGACACATCAAAACAAAACAAAGAGCCCTCCCTCTTGGAGCTTACAGTCTATTGTTTATCAACACTTCACCTGCATACTGCCAGTGACCTTAAACAAATCCCCACACCTTTGTACCACTTTGTGCCAGTCATCAGCTGCCTAATGGAAGAATAAACCAGCTGGGCTCAGACATGTGTCTGGTGTACTGCAGATGCTGAACAGGACACTTGCCCCCAACCCACCACCCAGAGAGCGGAGAGGGTTAGAAGTTGATTTTTAATAATAAAGTACAATGAAAGAGGGGCCAGAGGGAGCCCACAGGTATCTAGTGGGCTGTGGCAGAGGCAGGGGCCCAGGCTGGCTACACAAACTGCTGCTGCTGCTGCTGCTGCTGCTGCTGCTGCTGCTGCTGCTTGGTGGCAGCCTTGCTGGCAAGGTCCTTGGCCTTCTCTGTAGCTGCCAGTGCTGTCCCCTTTGCCTTCTCCTTGGCTTCCTTGGCTGTCTCAACAAGTGTTTTGGAAGGGGCCTCACTTTGCGGCTTGGCCAAGATGTATTCAAAATCCTTCATAGTCTTGGTCCCATTGCTTTTGAACTGGGCAAGACCAAATTCCTGGACAGCTCTAGAGACACCAAATAAACAAGAAGAGACCCAGGCTTCCCGACGGATTTCGGTCCAACCGCTGTTGTCAGAGTTCACACGGTAAACACTTCATTCCTCCACCACCATCAGCCAGGTGTGGTTGATGTTCCAGGTGAAGGTGGTCATTGTCTGATTTTGTGGGTCCACAACAGAGTCCTCCAGGATGCACACCCAGTGAGCAATGTTGGCAGGAAACAGTCACTCTGCCCAGCCGGTCATCCTGTTGGTCTTGGTCAGGAGTCTCCAGGGACAGGAGCTTCCAGAAGGTCAGGGGTCACTTCCCGGTGTACTATGTCTTCCGTTAAGGCATGTTTGCTATAGGGATTCGGGTACCGCTGCCAGAAGGCAGCGAACACTTGGTCCCAGGAACTTCGGAGTATGCTCTGGCCCAGGAAATACTTCACCATCGTCCAGGCCAGGACGAGCTCAGCACCCCCACAGCATCAGGGATGCAGAGCCCAGGGGGCACATGGAGGCCGGGCCAGGGCTCGGCCCACACCCACCAGGATCACAACTCAGTCACCACTGCACCACACCCAAGTCACTGCTGCTGCCACCATGAGGGATTGTTCCCAAAAAAAGAATTTTAACCAACGAAAAGATGGGCCCTTGGAGGCTAAGTCAGGAAGAGTGCAAGTTTGAGGCCAGCTCAATAATTTAGTATGACCCTGTTTCAAAGTAAAAGGTAAGAGGTGAGGTGGGTGGCAACAGGAATGTAGCAGTGGTGAAGTGCCTATAGGCACATAGGTTCAATCCCCAGTCCAAAAAGAAAAAGTAAAAGAAAATGCAGAGCCAAGTGGAGTAGCACATGCCTATCATCCCAGCAACTCAGTAGGTTAAGGCAAGAGGATCAGAAGTTTGAGGCCAGCCTCAGCAACTTAGCAAGACTATGTCTCAAAATAAAAAATAAAAAAGAGTTTGGGATATAGCTCAAGGGTAAAGCAACCCTGGGTTCAATTCCTAGTATACAAAAAAGGAAGAACATGGAAAGCAGATCTAAAAAAAAAAAGACAAACACTGAGAACACACAGCAGAAAGGAAGATGTAATAACCCATGTGCATATGAGAGGGATGCTAACAGGAGGAAAGGCACAGAGACTCTTCTGACTTAGCCCTTGAAGATCTCAAGTATTGAGATAAGAGAAGAGAGGTGAAGAACTTGAAAAGGGTTAAAAGCCTTTGTGTAACAGAATAATTGAAGACTAGAATACTATATTTTCAAAGGGAATAACCAGAAAGCAAGACAGGATAAAAAAGCTTCAAATTTGAAAATACAAATTGGAAGTATAATTTCTCCCAGAAACTAGAACACACAAAGTCAGAGATAATCAGAGGAAAACCAAAAGATAAAAAAATTATGGGAACAAACCATGAAGGTCAGCATCCCAGTAATAAATGTTGCAGGAAGGAAAAAAATAGAAAAAAACAGATGTCTGTCACTCTTTCTGCAAGGAGAGAGGTAAAATAAGAGACTAAGCAAATAAGTGACTCAAGAAAAAGAAATTTAATCTACTTGTAAGTAGCAACACTGTATGCTAAGATGGCAGAGCAATGCGAAGGGCAGGACTTTGACTGTTTGCTTAAAGGGGGCTTAAACACAATAATCATGCAATATATATTTGTTGTTTCACAACTGTATGGAATCTATGAATAAATGAAGGGAGGAAAGGATAAATCTATTCATCCCTTACCTATAGCAAGGTTGGGTTTTATAATAAAGACAAACCTGATCATGGAAGTTAGCATTAGTAATGATAAGTGTGAATGAGCCCTTACCAATGCCTATTATGAACTAGGAATGAACCAAGAGGCAGTGAGGCATTGGCAAGTGAAACACACGCCTCTGTCCTCCCTGGGCTCACAGTGCCATTGAAGGGGCACACATTTATCAAATCACTGCTGAAATATATAGTTACCAACCATGAATTGTATAAAGAGAGACATTACAACAAGTTACGAGAACACAAAGGAACAAAGGGAGGTCACGGAAGGCTTTCTTGAAGAATCAAAGTTTCTATTCAGATTTGAAATGATGATAGCAGCTACTCGTGGGCAGAGTAGTGGCTTGATGGCAGGGGATGGAGTAGAATGGCCATTAGAGGCATTTTACCCTGCAATCAGTTTATAGGGCTGTGTGAGGGTGAGAAGTGGTCTAACATCCGTGCTAATAATTCCGAGTATATGTTGAAAACAAAGTAGTCAGACAGCAAGAAAATGGTCCAACAGAGAACATGAGAAAGGAGGAGAGAGATAAGGGTGAACAATAGCTCAGTTAATAAATAATAAACTGGAAATATGCATAGAAATAAGTGTAAAGTCAAAAAATGAGGGAATGATGAGTATATCATTCATCTGCATCCTCAATATAGCAAATAAATCCTATAACCTATACATATCTTTTCTTTGAAGTTAAACTTTCAGCATATAGAAGTTATTAAAAGAATATTCTACCCTGACCTTACATGACAAAATGCAAATCTATATCAAGTCCTGGACCAATGTGATGTCATTGTCTGTTGCAAGCATGGGGTGATAGAAGTAAAGAAGAAGGGCTGGCATTGGGGTCAGTGTCACCATGTCTTTAACTCTGGCTAGAAATCTATTAAAAAATGTTGTTGAACTTGTAAAAAAATAATTGGGATAACTGACAGTTACACTGGGAGAAGGAGAAGGCAGATAGAGCTGTAGAGAAGATCTCCAGCACTTGTCCAGTGGACCCAGAAGAACTGTGAGATGCTGTGTGAATGATTTCATTTCCACAGGGAGCTGTTGGTGACATGGCGTACTTGGGCTCTGAGAGACTTCAGGTATGTTTCAATAAAAAAGAAACAGATCTTCCCCTCAGAACACACACAAGTATACATAGAGGGTCTTTTATGGCACAGATGTGTATTTGTGAGTGTATATGTTTACAAATGAAATGAAAATTTTACTTGATGCTCTTAACAGCAAAATAAAAAGTATACTAATTCGAATATGGGAAAAATAGAAATTATCCAAACTGACACTCAGAAAAAAATGACTGAAAAAAGTAATCATAATTCAGTAGGTAATGATAATATCCAGTTACATGTATGGAATTGGAATACCAGAAAAAGAGGAGAAAGAAATGGAAAAGAGAAATTTTTGAAGCAATAGTTGTTGAAGATTTAAAAATAATAAAAACTATAAGCTCAGAGATCTAAGAAGTTAATAAATCCAAAATGGATAAATCCATAGAAAATCACTTTAAGTCACAACATCACTCAATAGCTGAAAATCAGTAATAATGAAAAACATCTTAAAAGAAGCTGTGTAAACACATATAAATAAATAAATACATTACATATGGGAGGTAACTAGGAGAAAAACTACTGACTTCACATCAAACAAATGCAATGCAGAATATAATAGAAGGATAATGTTTAAGATCTAGAAGCAATAACAGTCAACATAAAGTTCTACACCCAGTGGAAAATATCCTGATATTAGTCCAAGGTAGACTATGATAAATTAAAAATCCATTTAAGTCCTATAACAACCATTAAAAAATAAAGTGAGGAATATATAATCCAATATAAGACATGAAATGGAACAATAAAAAAATTCAATTGAAAATTATTATGAACAAAATACAGATGGAAAAATAGAAACAAACAACATGGATGTCTTTAATCATTTAAGTAAATGCATTCAATGTAAATGAATCAAATATTTCATTAAAAGGTGAAGATTTCAGAAATTATTAGAAGGAAAGATCCAATATTTGCTGTTTGCATAGACTCACATATACTGTAAAGACACATGTAGGTGAAAAAATTTAAATGGGGGTTATATACCTTGAAAACACAAGCCACAGAATGATGGAGTGGCTATTCTGATATTAGACAAAGCAGAGCTCAGGAAAAATAGATTTACCAGAGATAAAGATATTTTATAATAATAGAAATGTCAAATTATAAAGAAGATACAACAATAATAAAATGGTATGCATTTAGCACATAGCATTAAAATTCATTAAGGAAAAATAGAACAGAGAGAAACAAATAAATAAGCAATTACGGTTGGGGATTTCAGTTGCTAGAACAACTAGATATAAAATCAATAAACAAAATGAATCAGTAGACATACAGAAAATTTGAATCATCCTATCAACCAACACTATCTAATCCCTTATTTGTAAAATACTTTTTCCAAATGGAGAAACCACCTTCTTTTCAAATTACCATAAAATATTCTGTAAGATAAGCTGGGCCATAAGGTAACTCTTAATAAATTTAAAGGAATCAAATTCATTTGGAGTATATTTTCTGACCACAACAGAATTAGAAACAAATAACAAAGAACCATTTGTAAAATCTCTTCCATATTTGGAAATGAGTTAAGATACTTATTAAACCATATGTCAAAGACAAACTTGAAAAATGAAATTAGAAAATGTTTTTGAAAATATTTATGAAAATAAAGACATGATATATTAATATTTGTATGATGAAGTTAAAGTAGTATTTAAGAAGAAAGTAAAAATTTTAAATGTTTAAATTAGAAAATAAGAATGGTTTCAAAGCAATAATCTGATTCTACCTTGAGTAGTTAGAAAAATCAAAATGAATCACCCTCAAAGGAAGAATAAAGAAAGAAATAATAAGGATGAAAGCAAAAATCCATTAAACAGAAAATTGACAAATAAAGACAAAATAGTGGAACTGCAAAATGATTTCTAAAAAATTAATAAAATTGTTCATTTCCTAGGTAAATATTGATATAAAAATAAAAAGAAATATATTTTTATAGATTATTCAAACTGGAAAATTTCATTAGTAAATACCATCAAAGACTTTATGAGGAAGAATTTGACAATTTTTGTGAAAATTTACATACAAATTTTTAAAAAGCAAAATCATCTTGAATTATAAATAGTATATGTAGAGAATTCTAAGAATCTACCAAAAAACAAGGCAAAACTTCTGAATCTAATAAATAAATTTACTGTTATCCCAGAATACAATGTGTGTGTACAAAAATTGATTGAATTTCTACATAGTAGCAGTTAAAAACTGAAAAGTGAAACTATAAACATACCATTTACAAAGTCATAAAAGCATGAAATATTATAGAAAATAAGAGAGTTAGAATATTGGTATAAAAATTAACAAATTGATTGATGGAGCAGAATTGAGAGTATGAAACAGAATTTTGCTTATGTGATTCAGTTTTGAACAAGGTGAGAAAATAATTGAATGGGAAAGAAAATTATTTTAAAAAGTAGAGTAATAGAGAAATGCAAATTAAAACAACTCTAAGATTTCATCTTACTCCAGTTAGAATGACTATTATCAAGAACAAAAATAATAATAAATAATGATGAGGATGTGGGAAATAGGCACACTTTTACATTGCTGGCAGAGTTGCAAATTGGTGCAACCACTCTGGAAAGCAGTGTGGAGAATCCTCAGAAAACTTGGAATGGAACCACCATTTGACCCAGTTATCCCACTCCTTGGTTTATACCCAAAGGACTTAAAATCAGCATATTACAGTAATACAGTCACATCAATGTTTATAGCAGCTCAATTCACAATAGCTAGATTGTGGAACCAAACTAGATGCCCTTCAACAGATAAATGGATAAAGAAACTGTGGTATATATACACAATGGGATATTATTCAGTCATAAAGAAGAATAAAATTATGGCATTTGCTGGTAAATGGGTGGAGTTGGAGAATATCATGCTAAGTGAAATAAGTGAATCCCAAAAAACCAAAGACCAAATGTTTTCCCTGATAAGTGGATGATTATATTTAATGGGGTGGAGGGGTTGGGGGTGAGAGAAGAATGGAGGAACTTTAGATTATGTAGAGGGAAATGAGAGGGAGGGGGCTATGAAAAATGGTAGAATGAGACAGACATCATTACCCTATGTACATATATGATTACATGAATGGTATGAATCTACATCATGCACAACCATGGAAAAGAAATGATGTACCACATTTGTGTACAATGAATCAAAATGCAGTCTGTAAATTAAAAAAATAAAATAAAAATTAAAAAAAATAGTACTGGAGGAATTCACTATCTATATTGGAGAAAGGGAGAAACCCAAATCCATACCTCACATCATTCACAAATGTTAATTTGGGATGGATTATAACCTCTGTAATTCTAAACCTTTTAGAAGAATGTATTCTTCTAAGTTCATTCTTCATGAAATACAAAGCACTTCACAAAGAAAACTGTATGAATGGCCAGTTGGCACATAGAAAGTACTCAATATCACTAACCATCTGAAAATGCAAAATAATGTCAAAGTGAGATACCACTGTGTATCAGTAGAATGACTGAAAGATCAACCACAATAAAGGTCTCTGGGTGGTGGAACAACTGAAGCTCTCCTGTATTATTAGTGGAAGTATAAAATGACACAACTTCTTTTGAAATTAGTCTGACCATTTTCCACACAGTTAAATATATACCTTCTCTGTGAGTCAGAAATTTTACTTCTAGGTATTTACCCAAAGGAAATGAATATGTGTACAAAAACAGATTTGTACAAAAACATTCATAGTAGCATGATAGTCCCAGTTGGAAACAATCATGGTGAGCACCGACCAGAAAATGGAAACATAAAGCTATTATTGTATATCCATATGATGAAATCTGAAATGGGTAAAATCAAGGTTCGACATGACTGTGCTCTGTCTAGATATCTAGTGGAAAATCTGGTTTCTTACTTTGACCAGCACATAGAAGCTACCTGAGTTCTTGGGTTCATGTCCTCTTTTCATCTTCAAAGGCAGCAATCACAACATTTTGACCTCTGCTCTTATTGCGTTCCCTGCCCGCAGAGAAACACGAAACCGGATCA
This sequence comes from Sciurus carolinensis, assembly GCF_902686445.1. Classification (NCBI taxonomy): domain Eukaryota; kingdom Metazoa; phylum Chordata; class Mammalia; order Rodentia; family Sciuridae; genus Sciurus; species Sciurus carolinensis. The sequence continues at coordinate 729,811 of NW_025920116.1, forward strand.
GAGTAAGTTCTTTATTTTCTGCTGTCTGTTACTTCTGGCTGGCCGCGCGGGGCCGCTCTTGCAAGCGCCTTACATTACATACAACAACCAATCAGCTTATAGATCACGAGGAGAAAGCATGGACAGTAATGGAGCATAATAGTGTGCATATAGCAAGCATGCAGTGTCCACGAGGACCCATGGCCAATCACATTAACTTCCTCAAATAACGCCACTTGTTGCACAGAGAATTAGTCTGCTGGAGGTACCTGGTTTTGTTCTCAGCACTTCCTTGGCACCTTGCCAGGCGCCATCTTGGCCACATCGAAGGGCTGGGGGTCCGCGGTACCCCGACATGCTCTCATTACACTCTTTTTTTATAATTTACTTATTTTTTTTTTATCTTTTACAGGCTGCATTTTTATTCATCGTACACAAATGGAGTACATAATTTCTTTTCCATGGTTGTGCATGATGTAGATTCATACCATTCATGTAATCATACATGTACATAGGGTAATGATGTGCTTCTTTGATTCTCTGAACTCCCTCTCACATACAAGGACACTTGTGGTTACTTTGGACCTATGTGAATAATCTAGGATAATTTCCCTAATTCAAGATCCTTAACTTCATTACACATGCAAAGTCCCTCTTGTCATGTAAGGCAACATATTAACAGGTTCCGGGAATTAGCACATGGTCCTGGTGAGTATTTCCCTGTCCACCACCACCAGCAAATTTTCACTCTCCTTCATGCTTTGCAGTGGCTGTTCCAGCTCCCTGAAATGCACTTTCTCTATTTACATGTAACTCCCTCCTGGACCTAAAGTCTTTGCTTAAAAGTTTTGTCAATGAGATTTCCTTTACCCATTCTATTTGAAGTTGCAGCCTGCACTTCTCTTACTCTGTTCTTTGTTTCTTTCCCCATACCTTATCTATTATATCTAATTGGGTTTTTGTTGTCACTACCAACTTTATCTAACAGATTGTATGAGGGCAAGTTAACTTTGTCTGCTTTGTGCATTGATATATCCCTAGTAGCTAGAACATGACCCAAAACACACAGGGACTCAGGGAATGCTTGTGGAAGTAATTGGATGACTGGATGAATGTGTAGCGCTCCCTTCTACTTCCCAACATTTCAGAGGCACATAAGCACCTTCAGGGCTGCACGCATAAACAGATTCTTTGGCAAAAATAAAATGGTACACGTTGCACGAAGGCCATTGCAAGAGACAAAGTTTCTTAAAAATAAAATGATTATGCTATTGTATTTACAAAATCTGAGCACTGAGAAATTGCAGATCTGAGGACTGAAAGTTATCTGAAGGGCTCTGATAAGGGCACTACTGCAGCACAGACCTCTATGGGACACAAATAGCAAGGGACACTGAGGAAGAAGATGAATAACCAAAGCAAAAATGGGTTTCAGACTGCATCAAGTAGTGATAGAAATTCTGGCCCAATGTTTGTTGTGACAACACTTGGGAGTTGGAATTTAAAGATCCTGTTCCGAGATTGACTTCTTCCTACTTTGTTGGATATACAGGGACACCTAAACTAACTGCATGATGGAGTATGGTCTTTGTGTCAATGTGCATGTCCCACCACTTTCAAGTGACAAACACCTGAGCTGCATTCAAAAATTACCATATTAAAGAAGTCTATGAATTAGTCTTATAGATAGTGATTGTATCAGAAACAGTGGATACAGGTAGCATTCTTGTGCTCAGATATGTCTTTTAAAGCAGTATTTCTAACAGAATGGGGATTTTGAAAAGCACACTTTCTTGTAAATGTCACATATGAAGAGTGGTGTGGTGCTAATATACATTTGAACACACAACTCTAAGAGTATGTGCAGGTTTCATTGATTCTGAAGAAACTGGATCTTTTCTGTTCCAGAGCAAACTGAAAGCACAGTCGATCTTATTAAAAACTTTAAAACATAAGCATGGAGTATAAAGTTGTTATAAAGTTAAAAAACAAGTTGATGGGGGGGCTGGGGCTCAGCAGCAGAGTGCTTGCCTCAAATGCATGAGGCACCAAGTCTCATCCTCAGCACCACATAAAAATAAATAAAATAATGGTATTGTGTCCATCCACTAAAAATGTTTTTATAAATCAAGCTGAAATGTAGTCACAAGACATAGTGGTAGTTGTTGTTATTTGTCCCAACCTTGATCCAAAGGAGGCAAAAATCTTTCTTTTGATTTCATTACAACACTAAGGAAGTGGACTCTTTCAAAATGTTGTTACAGTAAACCTACAAGAGGAAAAAAACCACAGGGTAGGTAGATATAAACAATATACCTTGAAAAATGGAGGGTTCATTCAGAGCCTACCTTCTTTGTCGTTTTTCTGTTTGATTGCTGTCTTAAAATAATTGTTTTATGGCCAGGCAAATTGTTCAGACACTCAGCTAGGTCCCTCATCTTAGCTCCCCACAAACTTTTTTGGACCTTGTTTTTTGGTGTCTCCATCACTATGTTACTAAACTAATGCCTAATTTCAATGTCTGTTCTAAGGGAAGTACTTTTTCCTTAGTTGAATAGCACTTTTCATATGAGACCTTATTTTATATCCACAGGAATGGGGACAGATCCTATAAAATAACAAAGAAGCACTAATCTGGTAGTTAAGTAACCTAAATTCTTGCCCTGGTTTTCTCACCAACTTAAATTCTGAAATCTTATCTGTGAAAATGAAATGATTAACCTTGTCTGTCTATAAGGCCCATTTAAGTCCTATGCATCTGTGGTCATCATTAACAAACATTACTGAGATCCTTCTGGATGTAGGGTACTTATCAAACAATGAATCTATCTTCATTTTTCAAATGATAGAAAAGGAAGCTCAGAAAGGTCAAGTGACTTGCTAATGTCACACCTCTCATAAATGGCAGAGCTCAGACTCACTGTCAGATCTTATCCGCAGAACAAACGTCTTTGCAAATGCCACATTATTGTCCTTAAGAAAAATAACTATAGCATTACAGACAGAAAAGATCCTGGTTGATGGACACCTGGGTGCCTAGTACTTGTACTGGCTCATGGTTTCCTGGGAGCTGCCATATTTTGTAAGATCTTGGCCACTTAGTAAAGTTGATTAGTTCTTGATTAGGCATGACCCAAGTTAGGAATGTAGAATCCTTCCACAAAAGTTGGAAATATAAAAGTGAACTAGTCTTTCTGAGATAATTAAAGCAATGAAATGGAAAATTCAGGAGATATTAGCAACAATGTCACTTGCCAGGTGAGAAAAGACAGTTTCCTTGAGAGACAGAGAAACAAGAAGGAAAGAGGGAATGTTCCGGCAGAAATTTGCTCCTGAATTTTGGTTGGTCATGAGGTACTGTTTCATGCATGACTTTCTAATATCTAGGTGGTTCTATCCTCCCTTGCATTCTGTCTGCTAATATTCTCCTTTTTTGCCCTAGTTGTCGAATTAATCTTTACCTAGTTTCCTAGGGCTACTGTAACAAATAGTCACAAATTGATGACTTTAAAAAAGCAGAGGTGTATTCTTAACACTGCTCTGGAGGTCTGAAGTCCAAAATCAAGGTGGTGGCAGGGTAAGACAGAATATCCACGTGTCTCTTCCAGCTTCTGGTAGTTGCTGGCAAACCTTGGTTTGTAGACTTTTCACTCTGGTCTCCGCCTCTATGTTTATATGACCTTCTCTGCTGTGATTCTTCTCTCCATCTTTCCTCACAGAAGGAGTCATTATTAGACTTAGGACACAACCTTATCAAGGAGGATCTTCTTCAGATCTATCACTTAATTTTATCTGCCAAGACCTTCTTTCCAAATGAGATCACATTCACAGGTTCTGGGAGGATCTTTCGGGGCATCACTGTGGACCTATGGCAAAAGAGAATCCCATATTGTCCTAGTGACAGTTTCTGAGGGTTAGTGATAAACATCTCAATAGATTCTTTCATACATTTAATTATACCTTCCCTACTGCCATCATTGTCCATTTTTTTTCTCTGTAAGGTCATTTTGACATTGAATAAATATAACACTGTGATCAAAAAATGAATTCCATGTTGGAACAGATATTTTTGATTTATCTTTTTTGTGTTGGGAAGACAAGCAAGATGATCAAGTGATGTCAATCTAAATAGTGGAATGTCTTGTTTCACTAAGCCTCCCATGGACAGCTAAGAATTCATTTTTAATCTGTTTCTACACTACTATTATAACACCTGGAACAATGGTTACTGAATTGCTCTTAAGTCTAAACACCACATAGGTGTTTTTTACTTGTTTTAGTTTGTTTTTCAAAAAATAACAAAGAGGAAGTGTGTCAGTGTTTGGTCTTTTAACTAATATAAATTGCCTTCTTTTCCAGGGAAATGTTCCCTATTATGTGAAGTCAATTTCCATGAAGCCAGTCATTTGGTAGGGTAACAAATTTACCCCATCCTGGAATCGCAAATAAAAATCCATGGTAAAGCCATTATATAGCTGGTTTTATGTTTACTAATAGCTGTCTTCAAATCTTCATTATTGCACAGTAAAACTACTATACTGGTATTTAAAAACATATTCCCATAACAATAACAACAAAAATACAAAGACCCTAGTTTATGAGAGATGTTTTTCTGGGAAAATACAGAGGGATGGATTCAATAAAAAAATCGCATAATCTTGTGGATGCCTCCCATCTTCCCAGCAGAAGTGTTGTTTTACCATACCAAGGACATATATAAGGTTTAATTTAGTGTTTTCTGCTCCCTCAGTGTATCACAACTCCCCATTGCACATGGTCTTTAGAAATAAAGTTTGAATTTTAAAAAATCCAATTTTAAATCTGTCACAGAGATCGTATATCAGATAATACAGATTCTTTGAAAATAGAGTCAGTGGTACTTCATTCTCAGCACCTTTACTTTGATAGATTATAACCAGTCTCTTGTGTATCATAGCATACTCTTGACAAAGTAAGTCCCAAAATAGGAAAGCCAAGCTCCTGCCACGTAAAATCTCTCAGTGTAGTATTAAAAAGGAAGATACAGCTTTCACAGAGTGGCAAAAATGCTATAAATGTGATGGCAGGTTTGTTTGGGGTAGAGTTAATGATTTCCTTGTTAATTTCTGATAGAACTTCGAAGGCACTTTAACATCTTGCTTTGGCTGTTGAAGTATCCTTTTATATAAAGAGCCATAGATTATTAAGATTTTTTCAAAACCTGCACTTTTCCTTATAGGTTACAGTTCCATCTGATTTTATAACTTTCCATCCTTAAACTGACCTGATCCTTTTTAATGACATTCATGCCCTTAATCAGGACTATGTAAACGATCCATATTACAAATTTCATAAAGACATATGTGAACATTTAACAGGCATTGGGAGACATTTGCTGTTGAAAATATCTAGGTGGATTTTCTTTCTTGGAGATTATCCTGTACTAGTAACAGCAGAGAAAATATTTCCCAGGCCTGTGAGCATTTAGAAGTTTCTTTGTGTGCCTAGATTATTTTCCTCCACAAAGGGGAAGTGGTGTGCTTTGGGGGTGAGCAAGAGAAAAATGACAAGAAGCAAAAGCCCTTCTGCTATAGGATCAGATTCCAAGCAGAATTCCTTAATACACTTCCAGTTCTGTGAAAGCGCAGGGTGGTGTTCATTTTCACTGTATCTGCTCACTTAATTGTTTCTGCCTGTTCATTTCATTCTTCAGTGAAAACATTAGCCTAAGGGACATTTGAAAATCAAAAAGGAGGTTTAAAGTTTAACAGGAAATTAACAGTGGTGTCGCTGTAATATTAAAGTAGAAGTTTAGAACCAGTAAAGAAATAACCACAATTCTAAACTTGACATGTCTTCTCCCTTTTTTGTTGTTTCTTTTTTGCTCTCCCAAGTGTCAAAATTAATGTAAAACATTCCATAGTTTCTACATTTTTTAACGACCAGGGCCTCTAAAGGATGCTGTGAGGTATGCATTAATGGACTTACCTTAGATGCAGTGGACATCAAGAGATTTTGAGTTATTTTGCAGGAATGTATAAAAATTCAGGACAGATTTCCTGACAGCTATAATTATTTAATTCTCTTAGAATTATCCCTCTCCACCCCCAAACCTCCTCTTGCCAAAATTATCCATATAATTCAGGAAGTAGTGGGAAGGTTAGAATGTGAAACATCTCAAAACCGAAACTGACCAGAGACTCATCCAACTCTCCAATTCACTTGCCATGAGGGGACTGGACTTTCGTGTTTCCATGTGTGCTAGTTAAGTTTAATCTAGCAGGAAAATTGTCTTCAGACAAAACAGAACTTGAACTTCAGAAGTTCATTGCTCCTCATCCTAGTTGTACACGTAAACACAAATTTGCTTGGCTGAGTTGCAACAAGCACCAGTTATGTTAAATGCTGATATTTTAGCAACTCAAGATGGAGTGTTGGCATTGTCCATTCTCTCTCTGATCACAGAGACAAAAGATCAAACAGATATTCAAAGGCCACTCTCAGAGGTTCTCAACTTAAAATAGAATCTATTTTACAACTGCATTCTTGAACTTAACAAGGAAATCAAACAATTCCAAGAGAGCAAGGCAAAAACCATCATCAAACTTGTTTAAAAGGACCCGCTGGATACAGACATTTTAACGGTTGAATAATGAGGTAGAAAATATCAGACTTTAAAAAAAATAAAGAAACAAAAGTCTAGGTGTTTAAACATACAAAAGTTATTAAACCATTTATTTTTGGAAATAATGTGAGTTAATCAAATGGCTGTAATGAGGAATAGTCGGTTAACAAGTAATTACCTTTTCCTGCCTTTGAAGAACAATGAATTTGGGATGGATCCAAATTTGTAAAAAGCAGCCATGATTTTATATTCAATTATCTAATGGAAGGATCGCTGTAGTTTTGTGTTAGTTTGCTGACACTATATTTCATAGACATTGCACCCTTGGAGAAATAATTTAATCAAAAGTTAGATTCAGTTATTCATTGATTAAGTATGACATTCATTAATTTTAGGAATAGCAAGACAACAGAACTGTTGATTGTAAAACACCATTTTAGGAAGAAAAACTGGTTTGTTTAGCTATCTTTGCACTGATCACTCTCTGTGATGAACGTAATCCTTTGACTGTTTCTGTTACTGGAGTGAACGCAGTGTTTGTGGTGGCAGAGGGTGGGGGCGCGACACTAGGTAGAGGTCTGAAATGGGAGAGCAAAGCAAATGGACAAATTGCAAGTTAAATACTTTAGGGGGAGGGGATGTATTTTTATATGTATCAATTATTGTTTTTACAAGTAATAAATAATGCTAAATAAAACATGTAGCTAAACGGGCATTAAAGCCCCTTTACATACATAGAAGACAAGAAAAGCTTTTTTCCTCCGATGCTGCAGACTGCAGGCATTTTCCTCTGCCTCTGTCAAGTGTAATTCTTTCTTAATGAATGATAAGGCAGGATAATAGGCTGTGGTCACCATGGCAACCAGACAGCAGCACTGTGTGCCTAGCATTTTTTCATCTGAAAATGAAACCAGAAGCAAAGAAAAGCTGAAATATAACTAACAGATTAACTGATACAAAAAATGTAACTAACAGATTAACTGATAAAAAAAAGAAAAGAAAGAAAGGAATAAAAAGGAACAAAAAGGCAAGTTAGATTACAAGCAATTACAAGCAATTACAAACAGAGACTAGGTACAAAAAAGTACCCTCTCTCTCTCTCCCTGCCTCTCTCTTTTCATCTCTTACACATGCACCAACTAGATGTTTTTAAATATTATTTGATAAACATAAAACAATTATGATTTATCTTTGTTTTACAAAATGCCTCTTTTCTCTTTAAAACCTAGAAAGGAACTTATTTTTTAAAAAGAGGTATTTAATCCCATTCAACACTACAATTTATGAAATTTTATTTATTGTGTTTATGCTGGGATTTCTAAATTCCTTTCTCTCTAGTGCCCATCCATGTGCAACAGTTTTATCTGGGGGAAGGGCTGGGTGAGGTGGAGAGGGAAAAGAGACTTGGAACTAAAAAATAAGAGGACAATTTTATGTTAACACTCCTCAATTCTATAGACTCCTTCCTCTGTATTTACTAAGTAGAGTTGCTTTTCTGTTGAGCTAAAGGAGAACTGCAGCTCTGTTTTGCTGTATACTCATTCCTAAGCATAAGAAGTTTCCTGAATCCCCATTGAGAATGTTGTATATTCTGCCTATGTAATTTCCTCTCATTAACTTGATCTCAAAACTTTTATTGCAGTTTTACTTGGAGATGTTGTCTGTCTCTACTGAAAATAATTAAAAAAGAAAACACAGACATAAAGGAGTTTTTGAGAGCAATGGTCCCTTTTCATTGGATATTTCGTTGAGCACAAGAACATTAAGCTAGAAGTTGGAGGTCAAATACCTGTCAGGGACTAGACCTTGCAATTTCAGACCAGGAGCACAGGAGAAGAGCAAACCAAGACACTTGCATTAGAATCTTAGTTCTATCCCTTTAATAATATGATAATAAATATCAATACCTATTGTACATGACCCAGAGAGTTTTTAACCTCTCTGAACTTCAGTATCTGTCATCTCTAAAATGTAAAGATTTTAGTACTTCATGGGAGTGAAAGACTTCATGAGATCATCTGTTGAAAATGTCTGGTATACAGTAGGGGTCAGTTAAATATTCTTTCTTCTTGTAATCCAAATATTCAGTTTTCTCATCTGTGCAGTAGAAATGCCTGTATAGTATATGTGTGTATGTGTGTGAGGGTGTGTATGAGAGAGAGAGAATAAAAAGACTAAGTATATATAACCACCGATTTCAGAAGAATACAGCTCAAGTAAGTTCCCCTGTGTCAAGTGCTTTGGAAGTATGACTTGCTTATGGAAAGAGAATATTGCATCACCCAAAGAGCTACTCCTTTCCAGGAGATTCTTAAGGAAAGGTATCTGATTCCCACCTTCCTTGAGGCAGAGGAAAGGACTACACAGTGAAGAGTTCCCATCTCAGGAACTTCTTGATGAACCAGAAGATTGAAAATGTAGAAAGAGACCCTCAGAGCAAGTCCACCAAGTCAGCAAGAGCTTGGGTACCTGGTGCTGACAAGTGTCCAGTCCATGTCAGCTCAGAGCGCTCCCAGTTTTTCTCTAGCATGCCCAGTGATTGATTGGCCACCCACAGCGAGGCCTAATAAATCCTTCTTTTGTCCCCATTTCCTCCAACACACACAAATGCAAAGTAAACAGTTGGATCAAAGCTTTTAATGTGCTTTGTACTGTTTTATTGGAAAAGATCAGGTCTGATATTTGAGAGGAAGAGTCCATCTGGCTGGGCTGAGCTCAAGAAGCCTCAGACAAATTGTAAACCAACAAGGGCACAAAGTCCTCTCCCACCCACAGCCTGCCACTGCCATCCCCAAAGCATCATCCCATGCTAGCCAGGCTTTCTTGACCATTCATGGAAAAGGAGGGTTAGCATATTGAAACTGACTCTCTCACCAGCTTTTCTAGAATTTTCTAACATATATATTGCAAATTAATACTGCTAGTTCTGTCTAGCTTCTACTTGCCTAAAACCATACCTGTTCATATTTTCAAAGTTTCGAACAGTAGATATCATGGTACTTTACATAACACTAAAACCCTCAGTTGTTCAAATAAACTCCTAAGTAACTTCTAGTAAAAAAAGATGGAAGGAAGGACATAAGTGCTTCATTAAATGTGATATATGCATTTCTAAAACAAACCATTGAAGTTTGAATTTTTTGCCACTTTTTGAATACAAAGAAGGAACATGTTGATTGTATTTCCTCCATCTCAGATTTTATCATACTTGATGTTATCATTAATACAGTTATATGTTCTAGCTGCTTTGTTCACTCTTTACAGATAGGCCTATGGCCTTCCTCAGTACCTAACCACATGCTTGACTCATAGTAGGCACTTCATAAATATTTGTTAACCAAATGGATGAGCTTTGAAGGCAGACACATGTATATTTGTCCTCTAGTTCTATTACTCTCTGGTTGTGAACATGGGCAACTTCACTTTTCTGAGTGAGTTAATTTCTCTTCTGTAAAATGGAAGGAAAATTTTTCACTTAATTTTCCTGGCTCCTAAAGAAAACACATGCTTGTAATGCATAGTGCCTGGCCTAACACAGAAGATACACAACACTGATTCGTTTTCCCATTTTAAGTTCAATTTCTTTCTATGAGTTTTAGTGAATTGCTTGCCACTCCAAGAGATTTTTCCTGATAGTCTTTGGAAACCTATGCAATGCTGATAGAGGAGTTACAAATTTATAATAGGTTCATTCCCTAGACAATCATTATGTGAACCTATTTCAAAGACCATACTGCTGTAAGTACAGAAAAGCAAGTGCCATTTGTGATTAACTAGAACAAGAAGGCTGAATGTGACTGGAAAGACCAGCATGGGAAGTGAATATAGAACCCTGGGTTGCAGAGGGTTAGGGATCAGACATTAACTCTCCTCCCAGGTCACTGAGGTTGTCACTGCTCATACTGAGGGCAGGGCACTGGGCAGAGCCTCACCCAGGTCACAGAATCTGCACAAATACCTCAGGGGAGGACATTAGCATTATCCCCATTTCCTAAATGAGGAAACATGGCCCAGGGGTGAAGGAGGGTTGCCTGGAGAGACAGATCCCAGGCAGCCCAGTCTACTCCAGAATCAGTGGTCTCAACCACCCTGGTCTCCACACCGGACTAGTGCAAGTTCTGCACCCGGGCCCCAGGCTGCCCTCTCTGACCCTCCCCAGCAGGTCTCAGAACATCAGGTTTCATCTCCCCACTGACTGCTAGTTCCACCATCAGCCACACAGCAGTGACCCCATGCTGTCAGCCAAGTGCTTTGCTATCTTGTGTTGTTAAAGTTTTAATTGTTGCATAGCTGACTCTGTAGACATCACCTGTTTCTGTTGGAAAACACCTGGCAGGCAAGGGGAAAGAGTGACTTATGTCCCACAGTGGGGCAGACCCTAGTTCTCAGCCAACATGAGAAGCAGGTGACCTAACAAAGGACTCTTCTACCCTGTCTTGGTGTAAGAATCAGCCTTGGAGATATGACCTGCATGGCAAAAGAGAGTCAGGAGAACTCTCGGAAGATTCAGGAGGCTTTCCTTTACAGAAGCCTTCCAGTTGGTAGATGAGACAAGACAGGCTGACCGTCACCCTTTTGTAACCCTAATGGAAGCAAGGAGTATGATGTCACCAACACAAGGACAGCCCTGCCCCACACACCCAACAATGGAAGGCAATGTTGTTACTGTTGTTACCTCACCGCACTCTGATGAAACTCTCAGGTTCTCAACCTCGCCCTCCTGGCAGGTGGGGTGGCACAGCTCTGGGGAGGTGTGCTGGAGGATGTGAGCAGCTTCCCTGGCCTGCACTCTAATGCCTTAGCACCTTTTTCTGCTGTGACAACAAAACTTACTAGACAAGGCCACAGGGTCCCTGGGCATAGTGACATGACATGCCCCACGCAGGACCTTCATACCAACTGCCCATCTGGAGGTCATTCAGGGGACAGAAGAACAAGTTAAACACCCCACAGAGACGCCATCTACGAAATCCAAACTGTGGGAAACTATATAAAAACATCCAAATTACAAGGGTGATGAAAGAAAGCGGTGGGAAAGCCATGGACTCAAAGAGATTTAAGAGATGCTTTGACTGGTCACAATCTACAGAGCTTATTTGGATCTTGATTTAGACAAAACCTGTCAAAAATGATAACCTGAGACTACTGGAAATCTGATGATAGTAAGAGAAAATGTGTAGGTTTGGGTGTGAAGATACGATGTCATTGTATTGAAATAGCCCTCCTCATTAGAGGGCTGCCCTGGAATGTCTATAGCTGAGATAAAATGACCACTTGGACTTGTTTCCAAGTGAGTCATAAGGAAATGAATGAAACAAAAATGACCACAATCTCTAATTGTTCAGGTGTGCGAGCCAGGTCCATTACACTGTGGTCCTATTTTATATAAGTTTGAAATTTTTTGTAAGAAAAAGTTTTTTAAATTAAAAGGGATTTTAATAGAACAGTTTTGCTAAGTCTAGCTTGAAACACACCAGGGTCCTGTCTTGCTGGGAACAGGTGTTTACAGAGGTAAGACTGAGCTGGCCTCTGTTAAACACTGCAGGATGTTTTCCACAGCCCATCTGTGAGAATCCCCCTCTGCCCTTGAGCAAGGTGGATGCCCTTGAGCAGGTCTCAGAACCACTGCAATGGCTCTAGATCAGATCCCACGGGATGTTCTTTTGCTGCTGCTAGTAAGACAGCCTGGAAAAGACCTTGAGGGAAAGGCCATCCAGTAAAGTGTCCTGAGAGGACCTCCCCTGGGCCTTTCACTACCCTTCCCTAGAGGCCAGGAAGCTTCCTGAAAGCAAGAGCTGTGTTGGGCATGCTCAGCCCTCGCTATGAGCCCAGCCCAGGGCAGGTGCCCTGTGAGCAAGGCTGGAGGAGGAAACCAGGATTCTGGGCTCCATGCAGATGAGGCCAGATGCACAGCAGCCATGCAGAGGTGCCCAGAGTACTTCGACTGCCCACAGGAGGCTCCCGCAGCAGAGGTGCTACAGCCCCAATTTAAAGTAGCTAACCATCACTAACGTTCATTTCTCCAGAAGCATTATAGTGGGCCTGAGCCACTGTATGTGATTTTTATATTTCTATAGTTCATCCTTTAGAGTTTATTAATATCTTATAAGATACATCATACATTATGATTGGAAATTTCTTAGAAGAAAGTTTTGTGTTTTGCTTTCCTTTGTTACTCAGGGATCCAACCCAGGGCTTCACACAGTAGAGCCTGTCCACTGGTGTCCCATGCATCTCCATTCGCTGGTGGCACCTGTCACATAGGGGGCACATACCAGGGAGGAACTGACCAACCCCAATCCTGGCAAGGCCTGAGAAACTCAGTCTTTGAACCAGACCCTGCTGTGGTCAGCGCCCTGCCTCAGCTTCTATGGGTGGAGCCAGGCATGGATGCAGCTCTGGGATGGAACCCTGAAGACCTGGCATGGTCCCAGTCGGACCACCAACACACCATCCTTTTCCTCTGATCTTTCCTAACTCCAAGTACTAGCTGGACAGACAGTGATGACATCAAACTCAATAACTCCATGTTCGCCTGGTCCTTGACGTCACAAACAGGCGACGCATTGGGGCTGATCACACAGAGGCAGCTGCCACGCATCGAGGACCTGGAGTTACTTGTCAGTGATGTGCCATTTGGGGCTGGATTCTAAGAACAAGCTCCAGGAGCACCATTGCCGGGGGTTCTGTGGACCCAGAGCTGCTCATGACTACGGAAGCCCGCACGCCAAGCCAACTGGCAAGCTGCAGCCTGGGGCAGGAAGGGCCTCTCAACCTGAGTGCAGATGACACCATGCAGCTCCACCAGGTCAGCCTGTGGAGACAGATACCAGAGAAGAAGGCCAAGTAAGAGACTGAAAGCACCAGGCGTCAAGGTACACAAGCAACCGCCCTTGTGATGGCCTGCACAGAGTAGAGGGGGTGAACTGGTGGACGAAGGACATCCCAACACCCTTGCCTGGCCATGCAGCCCAGAAAGCAACCCCATGCAATCAGGTGCTTCACTCATTAGGACCATGTCACTGATGGCACCATGAAAGAAATGACAAATGAGCAGTTTCATGGCACCAGCATAATACTATCATTTGTATCACTAAGTCAGCAAAATCCAGCCTGCAGCAACTCAGGTTCCCATTCTACCCCAAGACTGGCCATCAATGTGGTTTTATGTGCCCAGTGCTAATCACTAAGTCAGATAATGATAATATGCAAGGTTAATGACTGCAGACAGTCTGGGGTGGCATCTAAGATCTGATAAGGGCACCCTGTGTGACTGCAGTTTCCTGCATGATGTCCCAACCGAAAGGAAGGGAGGAAATCGATGTTCCTGGCATGTAATCCATCTCCCCAAGCAACAAACAAATTGGCTCTTCATTTTCCCATTCACATTCCAGTTAACAAATAGTTCAGACATGGGCCATCCTGATGGAGGAGTGACCATGGTCCACCTGTCATGCCCATGGAGATTTATGCCGTCCCCACACAGGTACCTGGCCCGGGCTCCAAGATTACCTTGCTGACCCCTTGAGAGAGACAGAAATGGTGTGCACGGCCTTCTGATGAGGACTTTGTGTCATGTGTGTCGAGGTCTCAAACCCGGAACTGCCCTCCTCAGAGGAACTCTCGCTGTCCTGACCTCTGGCCATATGAACCCCAGCGAGGGCCCCTTTGTCCAGTATGACTACTGGGATGTATTCAGAGCCTCCACACAACTGTGTGAGCTCACAGGTCCCTCTGCCACAGTCGTGATGACATGCTGCAGGTTCCTGGCAAGAAGCACACACAGGGCTGGGGCCCTCTGTGCCTCTCCCTTGGTGCCACTGAAGATCCTGCAGTCCTTCAGGTGCTTGGGGAAACTGCCCGTCCAGTCTGTCAGCTAACTTAAGGCTGCTCAACTTGAGGAGACACAGCCAGTTTGCAGATCCACTTCCCTCCATGGGACACACATGCCAAATCATCCCTAAACCACGTTCTAGCCTGGAAACATGTTTTTCCTCCGATTCAGGTATGAATTTCTGTGCCCTGATGTGATTACCAGAATCTACCTTCCCAAACTGAAAGAAAGTGTGCTGGCCACATGTTAATTCATAACTAAATTATCAAGTGCAAACGTGGAATAGGCAGTGTGGCTGTGTAGGGTGGGGGTTCTGACCCATGACACTGAGAGACTCTGAGGACCGTGGTTCTTATGGGAATGAAAATGCATCCCTTCCAGGTGCCATGGGGCGTGTGTGCTTGTCCCTTGGTGCATCAGCTCTGGTTCCTGGATGCACCCTCATGTGCCACTGTGAGCAGCAGGGGTTCCTGAAGCCTGGAGTTACTGTTGCTGGAGGAAGTAGGGGTGGCCATGGTCACCCTTCCTCTGTGAGCAATGACATCCTTCAGTCACAACATGGGAGAGAAGCCCCCAAGTCCCTAAGTCAGCCCTTCACCAGGTCTACTGCCTCACAGGCAGGAAGCTACAGGCATCATATGCCACCACTGGACTGAGCCAGGACTTCTGCTGCCCATTCACTGTGCCATGGAAGCTGAACAGCATCATCACTCCATGTGATCCACATTCTAGCACATTCTCAGGGTCAGAGAGAAGGCAGCCACAAAGGGAGTGGGAGGGAGAAGAGCATCAGGAAGATTTTCCCAGAGAACCCTGAGATAGGTTTGAGGAGTGGCAGGTCCCCAGGTGAGACACTGAAGGCTGGAGATAGGCCAGAGGCAGGGGCAGGCAGGGCAGCAGAACCGTATCCCTAGGAGCCCGGCTGCACCAGCCCCAGGGAGTGGAGCTGGCATCACTGAGTCAACAGCCATGTGGCATCTCCGAGGTCAGGGGTGGCAGCCTCTGCAAGATGGTGTCAGGTAGGCAAGGCCCCTGCTGAACAGCCTGGCCTACTGTCAGCACTGGTGGGGATACTCGTGTTTTCTCACCACACCGTGGACAGAATCACCCCACAGTCAGGCACACCTAGAAGTCAGGAACCAGTGGAAGCATACCCCTTGCTGAGCCACATGCTGAGCTCTGATCCTCAGAGACCACTTTCCAAATGAGTCCCCTCTATGACGACTGAGAGCAGGGACATCTCGTGTTCTCTTTGTTACAGACCTGGATCCCCTGGATCTCCTCATTTATATGGAGGTGTTTTGGGTTTTATTGTTGTTTCTGAAGTGGGGTCTCCCTGGGCTGCCCAGCTGGGAAACAGGTGTGCACACTGTGCCCGGCACATGTGCAGTTTGATGAGGGCAGCCTGCAAGACCTCTGGCAGCTCCTGCCACCCTGATCAGAACTCTGCAAACTCCTGGCTCTGCCTCTGGCTCAGCACACTGGCTCCCTGGTGCACAAGCCCCAAACCTGGTCTAGTCACCTCTTCTCTGAATAAAACAGTTCCCCATCCCTGCCCTCCCAGACTATCCTTTTCAAGATAGCTTTACTGAGGTGTCGTCGACATATAAGAGCCACATATAGAGCATGCATGCTCTGACACAACATGCATGATTAATGTATCTATCAGTTCTGTGCAGTTATCAAGCAGGGCACTGGAGTAGCACCCAGGCTCTGGCCTCCTGGCGAACGTCACACCCAGACTGCAGGATCCCCTCCTGGTAACTGCCCCATGCAGCAGCTCTGCTTGGGCCCCACCATGACTGATTCCATTCAATCTTAGGCCCCTCAAAGAAAAAAGTGAAAGAGAAAATTGAGTTTCCTAATGGAGCTGAGCACTAATTTCAACCTCAGAAGTCATCACTGATACCTATCCATAGGAGGCCCTTTGTAGCCAGGAGTGAACCTCGTGGAGCATTCTTTCTGAGATTAATAACAAAATGGGCCTCTGCACAGAAGACAAGTCTCCCCAGGGGCCATCTCACTGAGCTTCCATTTTCAGGGATTCATGGGGTGCTCCCATCGCATGGGTCTGATGGCTGTGCTAGACCTGTTTCCAGGACCTTCTCTGGGTAAGGCATGGCCTCCAGGCTGAGGTAGGAGGACAGAGCCTGCTGTCCACCACCCTGAGCCACCTCCTGTTCTTCCACTGGCCTGGGGAGTGAAGGACCAGGGTCCCTGGTGCTGTGACCATGACCCACACTGCACGCACTTGCATGGCAGTCACTTCTTGGTGGCCTTGATGGCTCAGAAATGCCAGAAAGAACAGCAGCCAGGCAGCGACACACCCTCCCTCCCAGCCCCCCAGGCAAGCGAAGGGACAGAGGTGCCAGCATTCACCAAACACATCTCTGCCCTCCATGTCCCACACTGTCTCCTAAGGTGAGCTGATAGGTTAACCTCAGCAAAGGGTGGACCTCAGTCTGCCAAGACCCTGGGCCACCCACCAGCAGCTCCTCATCCCAGACCCAGGCTTGTCCCCAGGACCAGCCCCGGTGTCACCTGTTTGACACCTGGATTTGCAATAAAAAGGATGGAAGCAGAGATTGCCTGCCCCCACCCACTGAGAGAAGACAGGTCCCCAAGGAGAGAGACTGCCTTCTTGAGCCTAGGTAAGAAAGCTCTCAAGAAGCATCCCAAATCTCCATTCACAATGCCTTTTAGGTCTAATTTGTGTTAATTCAATTAAGGGTGTGTAATTTAGCTGTCACTGAAGTCAAATGTAAAGAAAAATGTAAATTAATGCAAAGGCTGAAGAATTAGGTGTGTAGAATTCAAGAATTTTTTAAAAGTTAGTTTTCCTTCTATAGTGAGAATTCATTAAGGACAGAGAGAGGGAGGAAAAAGAAAGAACTGGGTATGGCCCTTCCTTTGAAAATTTTTTTTGTACAAAAGGATTAAAAATCAGCTACGCAATAAAACATAAGTAGGCAAACATATAGTCAGAATCTGTTGTTGCTGGTCTCTGGATTTATGCTCTTAACCTTTACTTTGTGTGTATCAAGAGCTCTGCTCTTACAACATATCGTAATGGCACCTTTTATTTAGCATCACACTGTGTCCAAAACTCTTACCCAACAAAGCCCCACGTGGACAGGCCGCCTGCCTCCCGCAAAAGCAGCCACAGTGGTGGCTGCGCCCTCCGTCTCCCGCCTCACACCCCTCATTCAAAAGGCTCTGTGAGAAGCAGGGCGGTGGAGGGGACACTTCCCTGAGGTGCCTCCCATGAGTGGAAGACACCCCCTGGGCTTCACAGCTGGTCTAGCTGCCCAGACAGTCTGGGGGAGCTGCTGCTCAAGGCTCAGGCTAGTGACAAGTCAGCCATGAGTGGGAAAGGAGCCCTGTGGAAGTGTGCCCCAGGGAGCGGGCATGTCACACCATCCTCCTCTCCTGGTGGACTGAGCTGGCTCATTCCCACACATCCAGAGCCAAGAGGAGTGCCTGGCCCCTGTATGTGCTCCAGAAATTCTAACCACTCAAGGAGAGAGCTCACTGAGTTCTTGCAGAGTCCCTGAGAACTGCCAATCCTGTCATACTGCTGAAGACACTGAGTTTGACTGGGTTAAGTGGTAGGTCCAAGGACAGTCTCCAAGAAACCACAGAGGCAGACTCAATGGCCACTCTGCCTGAGCCCCCAACTTGGGACTAGTCAGCAGGCAGAGGGTCCCTCACCCTGGGAGCCCTGAGCTGAGATATGGAAGACAGACAAAAAAGGCTGGTGGAGATAGGCTGTGAGTTCAGGTGAGGACCTATGGGCACCACCAGCCCAGCAGCCAGCAGAGACCAGGCCAGCCATAGTCTATGACCAGGTGAGCCAGGAGTGTGACAGTCCACTCTGGAAGCTGAAGCTGGCTAGTACCCCTGTGCTGGGCCATGAATCTGTGTTTGGTTTCAGAGGTGAGGCCAGCCCTGCAGGGACCTGAGCCAGGTTGTCAAGAGGTGACAGTGTTCACAATGACCACATGGAAAAGGACAGACAGAAGCAGGGAGGCCACCAGAATTCCCAAAACAGCACAATGAGGGCTTGGTTGGGGGCTGGCGGGCCAGGACAGATTGCTTTAATGAATAAAATTTTAGCTGGTCAAATATGCCATGGCCGCTGTCCTGTGCTAACAAGACTGTAAACCTTGAGTCTCTGTGACGTGGAGCTGGGCATCCTTGCTGCCTCAGCCCAGTCTTGCAGGGGCCACCCCAGAGGATGCTTCTCAAGGTGAGATGTCTTCTCTCCCGCTCTGCCCCCGTGAGGTCCCAGCCCCCGCACAGGCTCCATGGCCACCCTGATACCATTCCTTTGAGCGTCAACCTCAGAGTGGATTGCAAGCTCCTACTCAGAGTCCTCAGCCATGCGTGGCAGGCCTGGTGATGCCTGGATGCTGAGCCTGTGCACTCCTGCCTCCTGCCCTGGCCAACAACTCAGGCAGCAGGACAGCTTCTGCTCTGAAGCCTACCCTGTGTACTGTGAAACTGGCCTCCCAAGATGCTCTCTTCCCCATTTATCTTTTGGGCACAGGGGCATAGGAAGAATGCAAATTAAATTCAAAATGCCATTTTCTATGATAGTACACTTACTAAGTTCAACACAAAGGAGCCAGGAAATGCAGAAGAGGAGCCTTTGCCTGCATCAGCTACCACAGCTCAGGCACTGCCTATTAAGCCATCATTTCAAATAACTTGTGATGTGGAGGCTCCTGGTCATGTGACAGCCTGCTCCGCTCAGCTCCCATTGTTCACTCATTCCTAAACACATGGCATTATTGGATGTTTATGTTCAAAGAATAAAACATGTCCACAGGGCAACGGGAGGAGGTGGTGCCGGAATGAATATGCAACCTGCTAAAAACCAGAATCTGAAATTTCATGAGGAGGTGACTACGTGTGCGCACAGAAAGAGCCAGTACTGGTTCTTTTGGTAAACAGTAACTTCCTAATGTTTGTTTAAATTATGACTTGATTGCAAAGGGAAATGAACACAC